>NC_142174.1:6962904-7014359 GCF_029865625.1 Vigna umbellata | reverse complement strand
GTGGCTTTCCGGGGTAAATGTACCCGATTATCAGCTCTGTGATCACGTTCAGCCCTGCTTGCTGCAAAACGAAGTTCCAATCTTTCGTGAGAAAGACAACTTTGAAGCTATGGGAAACTGTAAAAACTGTAAAAATGACGTTACCATGTTTGTTGTTGCTTGAATTACTCCAACTGGCAAAGTGAAAACTAACGCAATACCAAGAGACATCAGAACTCCCCACCATGGCAGCTGAAGTTGCTTTCCAAAGCCTTCACAAGTTATCAGCGCCACAACTACCATTAGAGCCAAAATGCTCGCAAACCACCACTCAGGTACTTGTTCATAGTTTTTCTTCATGATTCTCGTGTGCACATCTCCGAATGTTTTTTCTTTTAGTGCAGATGTTGTCTTCTTCCACATCTTAACAATCGTTCTTCCAAACACACATCACGACAAAAGTTAGATGACTTTAACCAATTTATCCAAGTAAACCTGTAATTCTAATAGGAGAACAACACTGATAGAAACACACAAAAACTAAAAAATTGCATCCGATTTTTTGTTTGTAGTGGTGTATTAAATATTTAAGCTTTGTCAGAAATCTCAAACTGAACACAACTTACTTTCCATGGAAGAGAACAACATGCGAAATGGTGGCGGTGAGAGAGGCAAAGCTCAATCCATAATCGAATGCAAACGTGATACTAAGATAGAGCTTGCTGTAATTGTTATAACTGTCCATGTCGATGTCAAAACTTTTAGCATTGAGAATCCGAGTGACATTATATTTTTTTCCAGTGGAATCAAAGGTGTTGGAACTGATGATGGGGAACTTCTTGGCATCATATACGTTGTTCCAATATGAAATGGGAATCAGAACGTACATAAAGAGGACAAATCCAACCAGTGTGTTGATGATGGCAAAGCCAGGTGTAGCCAAAGGGGTCCCCAAAAACCCAGCCACTGTGTTCCAGTCAAGGCCAAATGAACCAATGCCAAGCCCAGTAATACCCGAACCAATTTGTTGAGCAAGGATGGACTTTTTCCAAACTAAGCAAACCCACGAGATTGTTGCTAGTCCTGGGAATAAATAACCCGGAATGATGTAATAAGCAAAACTTGACACAAACACCAGCACAAAGAATTGCAGTCTTGTGTTTCCTCCTTTAGGCCTTTTCTCCTTTTCATGGAATGCCCTGCAATTCAACAAATTCATAACTCCATAACACCATAAGAAGGTACTTTTCTCTATAGTTTACAAAATAATTTCTCAGTAAATGTTAGTGCTTAACATTAGCTTTATTATAATAAAAAAACCATCTTTCGTTCATATATCCATTAAAAGACAAATATGCATAAATCACCTTCAAAGAATAATAAAATACCTGAATAAAGACACCTGGACAAGGTTTGATGGCCACCACATGTACGGGGAATCAACGAGGAATTTTCTGAAAATGCCAGCCCATCCATAACCAAGCATCTAAAAATTTAAGGACACACAGATTAGTGGCCTAAACAAATCTGAATATGCTTGTTGTTTCGGTTAATTGCCTTAAAAGTATAAGAAAATTATCAGATTCCTTTGTTTGATTTTCACCCCTCTTTCTCAATGTTCTTCCCCTCGTCTCCACTCAAATCATTTATCCAACTGAACAATTTCTCTCTCTATTCCTTCCACCCACCACCCACAGCACTATCTTTTTTCAACAAAAAATTGTTACTTTCAACAACCTAATGAATTAATAATCACTGTTCACCTGGGTGGATAGTGCGAGAAGGAAAGCAGCCATTGGGTGGATGCTCCTGTGGTAGAAAGCCTTGACAATAGTGATAATGTTGATGGCATAAACACCACTAGATCCAGCACTGGCAAAGATGGTGATGAGTGCATGCTCCTTTAAAGTGAATGGGCCAGGGTTCATAGAGAACGACCACTTGGTGAAAGGAAAAACATATGCTTTGGTCGGAAGTGTTCTGGCCATGAATTTGCCAAGAGGGAGAGAAATAATCTGTGCGGACACAGAAGAAATGTAAAGAGGGGTGGTTCTGTAACCAAAGAATTGGTTGATGAATGCAAGGACAACGCACGAAGCTATTCCCAAAGTCCATGTCCTGAATGTCAGCACAGGCTGCGTAGGGTCGTCGGTTATTGGAACCGTCAACCTCACCTGCTCAATCGGAGAGTCATCAACCTCTTCTCCTTCATCTGCAACATAACATTAAACAACATTCACCTTCATTATCAAAAACAAAAACCAGACACAAAAACGTAGATACAAACAAAATAGCAACAGATAATAAGAATTTTAAAACGCTTCTACACTTTTGGTCACATTCACGAGAATGTTTTTGCTAAATAATTACTGTCTCATTTAACTTTACAATCTTTTTGAAAAACCCTCGTGACTGGCTGCCCGTGGAAAGATCCCCAACACCCAACACAGTGCAATGCGCTACACAGCACTATTTGTTTGCTTCCAAACAACGTTGTGAGAACAGATAAAATCATTGAAAATAATGAAGCTTTTTTTAATATTTAAATATGTAATTTTGTTGTTGTTGTGATTATGCAATTTCATGCTCAAAATTCAAGCATCCTGCAGATAGTTGGTGATAACAGCATGGGTTGTATGTTATGGCATGTACATGGAAACGTATAGCAGAAGTATGTAACGTTTATCTAAACATTGAAATGTTACCAGGCATGGCTACTTCGGAGTGGTTTTTATTGTCGAACTCCTCAGCCATTGCAGAGGATCTGGTTCAGGAAATGCGGATAGGACTTGGAGACCCTCTTCTCTCTCTCTCTTCTTCTCTTACTTCCTTCTTCAGGCACGAGAAGAGTCACATTGTCGGTTTGATTTTATAGGAGGTGGGAACGAAACCAAACAGTTCCAATGAAAATGTGTCTGGCTGCAATAGCGGTGCTTATTCGTGATTGACATAAGCATAGAAATCAATTACGACAATAAAATCTGTTAAACCTAATCAAGAAACAAAATCAAAACTTTTAAGGTTATCTTAACAGATCTTGTTTATCACATCTACGTTTTTTTTACACATCTGTACGCAGTAAATAGTGAATAGTGTAGGTTGACTTCATAAACAGTCATTCGGACCACAGTTTCAATCTTTTGATTTGTAATAGAAAGAAAATTACTTTTCTATACCATTTTCTTACATTGACAACCTATATTTTAGTCATTATAAAAATTAATTTTTATATTTATTACAAAATTAAAAATTGAAAAATAAAATAACAAATATAAAGTGTGTGTAAAAATTTATTGATAATATCTTTACCTGAAAAAAATCAATCACAATTAACATTTAATTTTTTTTTATGTATCTATCTACACCTATATCAATATCTATATATATATATATATATATATATATATATATATGTATATATATATATATATATAACCTTTCACTGGTTGCTAACATGATGATAGTTTACACAAAATTTATAAAACATAAAAAAAAAGATAATTTCATTTAAAAATGAAATATAATATTTCAAAATAGTTTAAAAATAAAAAATGTAATTTTAAAATATTGTATACATATTTTATGTTTTTGTTTTCATAAGTATTAAAAGTAAAAATTAATTACTTTGAAAGTGTTAAAAAAGTATAAATTAATTATTTTAGCAATACTAAAGGTATAAATTAATTACTTCAATAGTATTAATTGAATTGTTCCTCCTCTTACCGTGACAGAAAAGAATATGTCCAATTTATTCCAAAAATTGTCTCATTACTATATTAGGTATCAGTCTTTTTTTGGTAAAATATAAAACTAAATATTTAGTAATTAAATAATACATGGTTAAATCTCTCTAGTTGTCCCTATTTTTTAGTTTTTTCAGTTCTATTAGAATTTCCAATTTAGTTCTAAAAAGTTTTAATTTGAGTCAATTAGGTCCCTGCCATTAAATTGTACTAACAGAGTTTAAATTTTTTTATGAGATACGTGACATGTGTTTTATATGTGGCATTTCTTAAAAGATTAGATTTTAATAGTAGGGTTTCTAAAATGGGATTTAATAATAGAATTTTCGGTAAGTCGATTTTGTCCTCGTCGGTGCTTCTTCTTCCGGTGAATCGTCGCTTCCAACGGCTCCTTCACACGCTAATCACATCGCAACCTGGTGCAATATGGTGAAGACCCTCACTCTCCAGGGATGCGATCTGGTGCGACCAGGCGCAGATAATGAGTCTGGTACTCTAGAACGCCATAGCCAGGAACTTCATCAGCGATGCGCAACCTCAACCTGACAACGTCGTTCTCTGGGACGAGGAGTTTCACACGCTCTGCACCCTCTCTGCCTACAAAGACAATGTTTTTCACTCTTGGGAAATCCTTTCTCTCTCTTCGATGTTTGTCTCTCTTTCTCTCCCTCCCTCTCTATTTTGTGTTTTTTTTTTCTCTACTACAATTTTAGAATTTTTGATTAATTTTGTTTTGGATTTTTTTTTCATATCTTGTAAATTGATTTTTTATTTTATTTTAAAGAAGTGATTTTAGGGGTTGATTGGAAAAGGGACATTTTTCTTTTTCCTTTTCTTGTTTTTAGGGGTTGATTGTTCGATGCTATACTATTTTTCCAGTTCTTTCATTCGTAAGAATTGTCTCTGATAGTCCTTTTAGATTGACAAAAGCGAATGAAGGACTGATTTCAATGTCTCTTCTTTCTTCAACAGCACCATAATGATGACATATCAATGCTATCGAAAACAACACGCATAACAACAGCACACAGCTAAAAGCAAAAAATGTTTTAATTTTGAAAGGGTCGATAGACATTGCTGATAGACAAAACTAAATAGTAGAAAACACACTTCAAAATTAATCAAAGAAGATAATAATAACCATAGTTAGATTTTGGAAAAGGCATCGCCCTCCCTCTTCCAAAACGATTAACCAAATGGCGAGAAATGTCAAATCGTACATTTACCACTGGCACTCCAACCACCATTTCCACTCTTCTTTACCATTGTTTCCTTCTTCTCTTTATGTTGTGTCTCTCTATTGTGTTTCTCTTTGTTGTCTCTGAAGCTGGAAAGAAGATTTCTAGGTAGGATTTTTGGGTGTTGCTTGTAATGGAGGATGATTTTTTTTTAATTTTTTTAATCAAACATTCTAAGACTTCTTAATTTAAAATAAAAATGAAAGATTAAATATGTAATTAAATTATTTTTAAAAGTAAAACAATACACTGAGACTAAATTGAGGCCTGATTTACGCATATGTCTCTACACACCCACTTATGGCAGTTAAATTGCTTAATATTGTACTAAATTAAATTGGAGTAAAATGCATTAATTATTTGGATTGGTTATAAATTCATTCAAGTAACATATGAATTATTAAAAGGTTAGCAAACTATTGCACTGATTAAGAATAATTAGTAAATATTAAATTTTATTAAAATTCATAATTTAATTATGATATTAAATTAATTTTGATCTTAATAATTATTAATACAATTTTACTTTATTTAAAAAATAAAAATGTCTATAAATATCATACAGTTGTAATTAATAAATATATTTTTACTTATTTTTGGTAGAGTTCTTAGAAATTTCAAAGTGTTTATTTTGTATTCAAAAAATGACTGTAGACATAAAAGGCTAAAAAAGTAATTTTATCTTAAAAAATATATTATATAAATTTATATAATTTTAATTAATGAAATAAATTATTTTAAATTTTAACATGAATATATGAAATCGAATATAATCAATTATATCTCAACCGATGCCTGAAGGACAGTTGTTAGCATTGCCCTTAAATTATATACTAAATATGTTTATAGTAAAATACGTTAATTGTTTGATTTGGTATTAATGCATTCAAGAAGTTGACATTTTAAAATTAAAATAAATATATTTGGAATAAAACGCATTAATTGTTTGGATTTGTTACTAATTCTATCAATTCTGAAAATTATAATAAATTGGGTTAAACCCATTAGTTTTTTGGATTTTTTATTAATTTATTCAAGAAACAAATGAATTTTTAAAGTTATAATAAAGTGTATACAAAATTACGATAAATTTAAATTAAGTAAAAATCATTAATTATTTGAATCTATCATTATTTATTTTAGCAAAATGAATTATTAATTTAGACACATTGTATAAAATTTAAAATTAATAATATAATTTATGGTTCGATAATGTTATTGATGTTATTTGTTAGGTTTAAGGTATATTATTTTCCTTTAATTAAATATAATTGTATCTAATAAGGAATTAACTTGCTCAAATTAATACTATTTGTATATAATTCTTTTAATTTTACAACTAACCATAACAGGCTATATATTATATAACATAAAAAAATATAAATTAAATAATATATTATAATGTATATGTTAATAAAATTTAATTTTAATTTCAAATTGAAAAGTAAAGTAATAGTAATACAAAATATTATTTTGTTTTATTCAAAATTTAAATATTTCCTAAATATATCACAATAATAATATTATTCGTTATCTTAATTATGATTAAGGTTTAAGAATTAAATAAAAATAATTTGGTGAAGTTTGATCCATGAGATTGTGAAGGTTTCGATGATTTGTGTATGGAGATGGATATATATTTGATTGTTAATGAATTATACAGTGATGACATAGCTTATTTCTTTGATTCTTATGCATTAGTGATGATTATGAATTTCTTTGATGAGTATTGAATTTGTGTTATTGCATACGTAGTAACGGTCTTAGTGTGATTGTAATTTTGACAAAAACGATTGTGAATTATTTTAATGAGTATTGAATGTGTTATTGCATAGTAGTGATGGTGTTGGTGTGATTGCAATTTTGACACTAGTGTTTTATGTCTAATCTTAATAAACAGAAATAGATGTTTACAGTGAAAAACTTAATATTTACAAATTGAATAGATAGATAAAATATTGAAATTACAAACAACAAGGTCCTTTCCCAAGCCATATAATGACTACTTCAAGCTTCAATCGCATCTCTCTTTTACATTTTCACGTTTAATTTTCAATTTCCTTTTCAATCCAAAAGGAAGAAACCATCATGAATGAAAGAGGAAACTCAAGGATGAGAGGGAGAACTTCACATTACTCCAAACAACTTTCAAGAATCTCTTATGAGCACTCTAAGTGATTTTATTCATGTAAAAATGATGAATGTCTAAAACTCTCGCAATAACACAATTAAATACCTATTTTCATGTATCAGGTTGACAAATTCTTGCCTAACGAGGTCTAAAATTCCATACTCTCTCGAATATTGCAGATTTGGACTGTCATTTTTTCCTGACAAGCTGTGAGCTTGCTCGACAACTTAGCCTGGTGCCTAATGTTATTTTGTTGTCATTTGGGTGCGATCCAAAGTAATATAACCCTACATGTGAATCATTTCTTCATGTTTTGCAACCTTAGGTGCGATTTCAATGCCCTCGCGTGGGTATTTTTTGATAAATCATTATTTCTTATTCAATCACGCTTCATCATGTTCTAATTTGTTTTCCTCCACCATAATTTCTTCCTATTAACTTATTTCACATACTCAAAATAGAGATTGAAAAGTAAATTCACATAAAAAAAACTAAAATATAAAACAATGCAAAAACAAAATAAACTTCACAATTAAATAAGATAAAAATTATAGAGAAATTAATTGTATTCACAAAACTTAACATCAGTACAAAATAAAAAAATAATGTTATGAAATATTAAGTGATTATAATGGTTTTTAAATTTATTCTATATATAATTTAAGGATTCACCTTGACTTAAAGTTTATATATACATTTTAATAATTCACTTTGACTTAAAGTTTTTAAGATCATATTTATGAATAAATTTTAAGGATTGACTATGACTTCTTAGTTTTTGAATTTATATTTTGAGTGTTATAAAATATGAGCCAAAATTTCATAAAAGACTTTATATTATCCTTGACTCAAAATAAACCATAAAATTTTGTGTGATATTTTTTTATAAGATTTTAATTTTTTTTATATTTATTCTATGTGGAACTTAAATTTATATTTAAATTTTAATAAGGTTAATGGCATCATACCTTCAAATTTCATCTTCAACCTTTATGATTGATATAATTTATATCTTCAAAGTAATTTCTATATAAATTTAAGATATACAAAGATAATGTGTTTTTTTTCTATTAATTTCGTGAATGTGTGAGATTTTAATTACAAATTTCATCTTTAACTTTTTAAAATTAAATAATTTTAATCAATTGTTTATGCATATCTTAATCATTAAAAAACTTTATCTTATTTATCAAAGTAACATATATAAAAAATTGTTCAGATAATATTATTCCCACTATGAACATGGGCCAGATCGTGGTACCCAACAAGATAAACCTCTATGTTCTAATTTCAACTACAAACAAAAGCTTCAACATCATCATGAAAAACACAGCACAACTAAGTGGTAGAAGGTTGAAAAATTAGAACTTACAAGTCATGACAATCGAAACCCTACAACCAAAAGATTGGAAGGTTGACTACTCTATGAAGCTTTGTTAAATTTAGACAAAACGTATAATATCATATTTTTCTACAAAAAGAAATCCATTTATAAATAATTCCTACTTTTGTTTATAACTTGTAATGCCTAATTTTGGTTTTTACAAACAAAGGAAAAGAAAAGTAAATAACAAAAGCATGTAGCTTTTGTAAAATGTTAAAGATAAAAGTAATTATACAATATTGTTGACTTAATAAAAATAAATAAATAAATACTTCTATATTCTTCGTAACAATTATTACTCTTTTTTAGTAACTTAAAACTCTAAGAATATGTTCCATAAAAAGAAGTATTTGAAATGTAATTGTCAACATTAATTATCTTTTTTACTTTTGAAAAAAATTATATATAGCAACTTGTAGCGGCTTTTTTAATATCCATATGATATAAAGTTTATATTAGTCCTTAGGAAGAATTAAATAATTAAACTTTGGGTGTTGCTTCCTCCACCACCCCACCTTTTTCCCTCCACCTCCTATTTATTTATTTTGTCCCTAAGTAAAATTTTATTTTTAGGATTATTATTTTTTGATTTTATCCATTCACAACTTATTCCACTGATAACCTATTCTAGTCTCCCATACATGAGTAAAATACTTTTCTTTCATTTTAACATTATATTTCTTCCTCTCTTTCTTTCGTCGCTGTGTGTGTTGCTTCCTCCAGGTGCGTATTCGAATAAACCTTCAAATAAAATCCTAAAATAAAAACCGTAACATTTAAACGGAGGTGACATCTTTCAACGGATGTCAACATCCGTTTAAGGTAAAACGTGACATCCGTTTTTCCTTAAACAAATGTTGACATCGGTTGAAGGATGTCACCTCCGTTAAAGGTTACGTTTTTTATTTTTATTTTAGGGTTTATTTTATTAGTTTATTCTTTATTTTAGAAATATTTTAATAATTTAATTTAAATGTTTTGATTTATTATTTTTAAATATATTTTAATAATGTAAGGAAAATGAAGAATACAAATGGGATTGCAGAATAAAACGGAAGACAAATTGTTAAACGAAAATAAGAGATGGAAATATTGAGTGTAGGGAGTAAAGTAGGAGAACTAGGTTTGAAATAAATTAAAATAATAAAAAAAAATTTAATCTAAAAATATAATTGGAATTAAAAGAAATTGGAGAGGTAGAAGGAGAAAAGTGTGGTGTGGAGGGAGCAACACCCTTAAACTCTTTTATTTTATAAACGTAACACGTCAATTTTTTTTTAAATTTTAAAAAATATAAACGGTGACAAGAAGAGTCTCATACTACATAGAGATAAAGATAGATTATACTTTAATATACTAATTTTAGTTTTGGATTTATACAAATATAAGCACTAACTAAAAGTTGTCATATCTAATATATGAAGAAAATGATGGGCTTAAAATCCACCAAAAAGTCAGCATTCTCGCATCACCCTTTTACTCCTTTTCATACAAACTCTTCACTTAGTCAAAATTCCTTTTATTTAGTCACTTTTATCGTCCACAATGTCCTTATAGTTTATAACCCTGGTAACATTAATTTTAATGTTATTTAATGGCTGGGTCCACAAATATTTCTTTGTATATACCATCATTTCACAAGGATTTGTGGGTTTTTTTAGTATAAATATCTAAATTGTTCTTTCAAAGTAAGTGTATTATACTGTAGGTCTCGAGTTTTTTTTTTCATATATAAAAAAGCTATCAAAATTCTTCTAAATTAACCAGATATATAATATAATAAGCATATATTTTGATTGGGGTTAAATATGTTTTTAGTCCCTAAATTATTGGTCGTTTCTGGTTTTCGTTCCTCTTTCAAAATAAGGTACAATTTGGTCTTCATTCTTTTCGAAACTCTAGTTTTAGTCCTTGAAACTTTGGTTTTAGTTCTCGAAAACTAACCTCGAAAACTACCACATTTTTAACGGTATTAGTTTTCGAGGACTAAAACCAGAATTTTGAAAAGAATGAGGATCAAATTGTACCTTATTTTGAAAGAGGGACGAAAACCAGAAACGGTCAATAGTTTAGGGACTAAAAACATATTTAACCCATTTTGATTGACTTTGAGTGTACTTCCTAATATTTTGAAACCAATTTAAATATTTGCTTGTTTTAAAATTATAAGATTGGTATAAAGAATCTATAATTTAAACTCAAATCGATTCTAATATGCATTAAATTAATTTTATAAATTAAAAATTCATAAAATATATGGAATTTGATGATCTACATGCTTAATCTCAAACAATGACTTATTTTGTACTCTTCAACAACTCATCTTCGTATTAGCTCTGACTTGTACTCTGTGTTTGACAAAGTCAGATTAAAGAAAATACCAATTTTTCATTATTTACATAAATACCCCTCTTCCAATGTACGTGCTTAGTAGACGTTAAATGGCAAATTTTAAGGGTCTTTAACATTAAAGTTAACATTTTGTCATATAAAAAACTACATTCAAATATTATAAAATATAAATGGATTTAATCAAAATTGTAGTACATTTCAAATTTAGATATTTTTAATTCAATTTGTATGAAAAAGAACTTGTTTTAATTAAGTATTTAAAATTTGTACACTTTTTAACTTCATTTTTACCACAATAGTTTAATTTTACAATTTCAAATATAACATTACGAAATTAAAAATAAAAAAATATTTTAAAATCTTAATTAATCTTTACCACGGTAATTTAATTAAAAATATAAAAAACTAAATGTTTTATGAAACATTTTCTTAATAAAAATTTAATTAAAAATGTAATGTTTATAAGCCACTTAAAATTTATTTAAGTGAATAGAAATCATTACTTTAAAATAATATTTATTTATATCTCGTGATTACAGAAACCCGGAACAATAGAGTGATTACGCGCGGTTTTTTGAAATTAAAATGCCATAACTTTCGCAATAATTTGTATTCAGTCTTTTCTGGTTACTTTTGTTTTACACTTTTTTTTTTTTTTTTTGAAGAGATTATGTTTTTTCTGTTAAGTAAAAAAACTTAAATTACATGGAAATTACTTTTAACTTAAATTTTTTTAACTTATTTTTGTCGGAATTTTCTAATGAGCACATGATTCTCCTTTAATCAAGATGTAACCGCAAATGTATACAAATTAGAATGATAAAAAAATGGCATGATAACCATAAAAATAAGTAATACTGTAAAGAAAGATTCTTAAAAAAGGAAAACTTTTAGTTTCGCAATCATTTTGTATCTTACATTTGGACTCTAGATCAATTTTAACAAAAAGTTAATTTCAAAACCTATAAATACAAAAGTAAGGTGTGATGATATTTAATGGGCATTTAAGACTTAATTACGTGATAACCGATCAATATAACTAAAAACTGACTTGAGTATTGGAGTGTCTTTACCATGTATCCACCCACTCAGATTTGGACTTTGCTAAAGAGGATTTGACAAAATATTGGAAAAAATACATATTTTGGACTGCAATTGGGCCAACCTTAGTGAAAGGTTAATTTCAAAGCCTATAAATATTTAGTCGATATTTAAGACTTAATTGTGTGATAACTTATTGATATAACTAAGAACAGACTTGAGTATTGAAGTGTCTTTAACCGATATTTATCCATTCAAATTTAGAGTTTACTAAAGATGATTTGACAAAATATTGAAAGAAGAAAGACAAACTAAACTAAGTGAAATAATTTTTTTTGGTTCTATAGTGTAGAATAATAATTTTGTTCTTTCAATTGCATCAAATGATACTATCATAATAACTTTTTTTTGAAGTACTATTATTATGATAACAGTCTTTAAATCTTGACCTTACAATTATTAGTACGATTTACAAATTTCAAATTGAGAGAGTACTATAACAATGTTTTATGATTGCATACTGTGACAGTAACTTATTCCTAAATAATGTGTATTGTTAATTTAATGCTTATAGGATTATGTTTTAGCCTAATGCCTAAACAAAGCATGTGAATGGAACTTGAAGTGTGTGAATTTTGAAGAGCATATGCTACATTTAATAGATGTTCACATGCTCTGTCACTGTTCTCAACTTGTACAAGAAAGTGACTGTTTACTAATTTCTAAACTTTCTCAGACAGTATTTTCCATAAATAACTTATTATTATCACATGTTTGTACAATTTTTTATTAAATAAAATTTAATATTTAATATAAATCTTATCTGATGAACTGGTTTCAAAAGTATAGTTTCCATAAGTCAGTCAACTTGCTTAGACCATATATTTCAAAGGTTACCATTACCACTTGTCAGAATACTTTAATACATTTAATAGTTTTGTATTGTTTAGGACTAAAAATAGTGTAAATATTTATTTATTTATTTTCTGATATATTTTCTAAAAATAATATTATATTGGATAAAATTTCAAAACAAATAATATTTATATATTGATAGATTTTAATGGTGTTATTTGAATTTGAGATCAAAACAAATATTATTCGTGAAGCATTTTTTGTTTTGATAAATTATTTTCAATTCTTTATTTGTTACTCTGATAAAAAAAAACTGAATGTTTTTAACAAACATTAATTTAGGAAGATTAAAATTAAATCTGGTATAAATAATTTTTAATAGTTTTGTATTGTTTAGGACTAAAAATAATTTAAATATATATTTTTATTTTTTTGATATATTTTTAATAGTTTTATATTGTTCAGGACTAAAAATAATTTAAACATATATTTTTTTATTTTCTGATAATTTTCTAAAGATAACGTTATATCGAAATAGTTTCAAAACAAATAATATTTTTGTAGTGATTTTGATTTTAATAATATAAGTTGAATTTGAGATCGAAACAAATATTATTGGTGAAGTATTTTTTGTTTTGATAAATTATTTTCAATTCCTTATTTGTTAATCTGATAAGAAAAAAGAAATTGAATGTTTTTAACAAACATTGATTTGGGAAGATTAAAATTAAAACTGGTATAAATAATTTTTTTAAATATTTTATTTTAAAAAATAATAAGTTTTTTTTTCTCAAGTAAAAAATTGAAATGAACAGATTACTTTATTAGTTTTTTTTTTAAAGTCAGCACAAATAAACTTAGTCGTTATCGTAGACCATATATAGATAGATACTTAAATTCTCCTTTAATAATGTCATACAACACGACAAACTATACTCAAAAATTTGAACTCAACTTTCCGAAAAACAAATCATCCATAAATGCACACGTCAAACTCACAGTAGAATAATAATATATTATAAAATGTTATTATCTATATAACTGTACTACAATCTCATAATAGTAATAAAAATATTTTTTCTTTTAGTTTAATCTTTCTTTTAATACTCTGTATAGGTGCTCAAACTTGAAGAGTCAATATCCTATATCTAAGATAGTCTAAGAGGGATTTATATATAATATAAAATATTTAAAAATATAATTTTAAACATGCATTATAATATATATATATATATATATATATATATATATATATATATATATATATATATATATATATATATAAAGTTTTATTATATATTCATGTATTCACTACATTCAACAACTTATATTATATATATATATAATAATAATAATAGAAACTATTGCAAATAAATTTTTAATGTAAGATAATGATATAAAATAAACAATTTTATTAATAATTCATAACTAATTCAATTTTAAACATTGATAAAAGTTAAAAAAAAAACTATATAAAATATATAGGAATTTATATGTGTCAAAAGATATATAATAAATAAAATATTCACTGACGCTCTTTTTGGAGACTCATGTTAAATATGTTACATAAAGACTATAATCTAATTTTTAAGACCTGAATTTATAATTGAATGGACAAATTATGAACAAGCACTACAAAAATATTGAATTTTAGAAGGGGTTATTTTCCGGCGGTTTTGAAAACCCCAGAAAAGTTCCGGCGGTTATAAGCGAAACCGCCCCTAAATTATTTTTTTTATTTTTTAAATAATTTTCCAAAAATATCTACCTCATGATTCCCCTTCTCCTAAAATACTTCGCGACACATTTTTGCTCTTAATTTTTCCTTAACCCTAATTCTCTCTCAATTCATTTTTGCCTTCGTACATTTTTCTCCAAAAAGTTCAGCATAATCATTTTCTTCCAAGCCCCGCACCATCTTTTTGTTGGTCTTCCCCTGTGTTGTGTTCGTCGTCGAGGCGTTATGGCTGCGTAGGTCGTGTTCGCTCTCGGAATTCCTCACATCTGCGTAGGTCACTTTATTTTCATTTCATTCCATTCATTGATTCAGGGAAGAGCACGATTACAGGTTCACTGTGTTCAAGGCTAACTTGTGTCGTGCTCGGCGCCACCAGAGCTTGGATCCTTCCGCGGTTCACGGCGTGACTCAGTTCTCCGACCTTACGCCGACAGAGTTCCGAAATAAGTTTTTTGGCCTGTGAGGTGTGAGGTTGCCCTACGATGCGGAAAAAGCTCCCATTCTCCCCACCGATAATCTTTCGAGTGATTTTGATTGGAGAGATAACGGTGCAGTTACCGCTGTCAAGAATCAGGTGCCAATAGTACTAATCATGATGATATGATTTGTGAATGTTTGTTTTAGAATAATTGATTTTGATTGGTTGGTGAATTAGGGTTCATGTGGTTCATGTTAGAGCTTCAGCGCTACTAGGGCTCTGGAAGGGGCTCACTTTCTGGAAACAGGGGAACTTGTGAGTCTTAGTGAGCAGCAGCTTGTTGATTGTGATCATGAGGTTTTTTTTCTTCGTTCTCTCTTTCACCCTTTATCTTCTTGCTAACGACCTTTAACTCATTGTTTGTTCGTGCAATTTTTTATGTAGTTTTATTATTGCTTGATATGGTGTAACTTTTGTCTTGGTTTAAGACACTTCATGTCCTCTAGTTAGGAAACTAACTGTTCTGGAAAAATGATAAACTTTTAGGACATGAAGATCAAGCATGTGTGTTTTTACTAGGCCTGTGTTCTTTCAATTGTTCGTTCTTTTGGGGTTTATCATTGATCAGGACATGTCACTATACTGCGCTGAGTTTGGGAGGTGAAATTTGGCTTTACCATTTAAGGTTCTTTTTCTAAACTTAATTCTTCTATGCTCTGCTTCTCTTTCCATCACTAAGGCTGAGTTGTTTGTGATATATGTTTATTATTATTTATGATGTAGGGAACTTGTCTCGAAAAATCTCTAGTGCAAGCTCCCTTGGAAGCTTGGAAGAGAGCCACTTTCTGCAAGCATCGTTGTACTCATCTGATAGTATTTCTGATAGAAGAAACCCAGGAGAACTAAGTATGAGTCCTTACTATGTGAAAAGCATGACACTCAGTTCTTTTGAAGCTGTACTTCGTCAGAAGGAGGGTGAACTTGCTTCATACATGTCACGTCTGGTATGATTTTTCTTGCCTTCATTCCCTGTAAACGTTTTGCACCATACATTCTTATTCAGGGCTCGACATTCTCTTATCATTGAGAATTTATCATGATGTTCAAGTAATAGAATTTATATTTTATCACTAATATAATTTATATTAAGTTGTTGGATCATAAGACAGTGATCTGGATGACCCTTTTTTATTTGGGATACAATGATGATATATTTTAATAATACAAATTCCAGGCATCATTGGAATCTATCCGCAATTGTCTTGCTGACGAGCTGGTTAAAATGACATTACAGGTGAATTTTTCTTCCTATTTACCACTTATGGGTCACGTTCCTTGTCATTAACCATGACATGTATATCATATATACCCTACAGTGTGAGAAGTTGCTTGGGGAGACTGTTGTATTACCTGGCTTACGATCGGAGCTAGAAGCACTAAGGAGGAGGCAAGGAAGAATACCAAATTCTAATGGACTTTTATTTACTAGTGTATCTCTATTATGCAAAATATATTATTATTTATGTTGTAAATGTATAATCCTTTTTGTCTGTACTAAATATTAACGATGCATATTATTGATATTAACGTTGCTTACGATAAATAAGTTCTTATAATCTACATTCTTCAAATATTATGTCTCATTTAAAAAATAGACAAACAGTAAGTCTTGAGAAGAAAAGCATACCTTTTTATATATAAGGCGAGCTTAAATTTTATTCTCTTATTGACTAATTATAGTTCTACATTATGATTGGATGGTTAGTAATTTAATTTGCCGAAGCCGTTTCTTCTTCCTGCTTCAAATGTCTATAACTATTTTGAAAATAATGTAGTTTGAAATTGGAGTAAGTTGGATCTATGATTGTTTCCTATGAAGAAAATTTTGTTTATTTATTTAAGTGTGTCTTTGCTTTGGTTGGTTTAATTATCATTAGAAGATTGGTTTCTAATGTTTATATCTAATGTTTAAGTGCACTTCTAGATTCACCTAGTATCATTAGAAGAAAATTACCGGCGGTTTTGTTTAACCCCGGTTATTTCCGGCGGTTTTGTTTAACCCAGGTTATTTCCGGCGGTTTTGTTTAACCCCGGTTATTTCCGGCGGTTTCAGTAAAACCCCCGCTAATACCGGCGGTTTTTCAAAACCCCCGCTAATTGCGGCGGTTTTTTAAAAAACCGCCGGTAATTACTTAGCGACGCAGGTTTTCCCAACGGTTTTCCTAACCGCGGGTAACGTATTTTCCGGGGGTTAAAACCGCCGGAAACCAAAAATATAACCCCCGGTAAAAATATAATTTTTTGTAGTGAAGTTCATCAAAACTAAGATGTAAGTTTTTCTGTTTGTTTTTCACCACATACTATTTTAGTTTGAAACTTATATCATCGTTGAAGTAAGAGAATTTTGGTTACCATATAAAATATAAATATTAATGCTTAATACACAATTCAAACAATAAATCACACATTATCTTTACTATGATACCTCAAATTCAGACCATTTCATTAACTCAATAAACACTTTAAAACAACATAATCCATCAAATAAAACCGCAAATAAATCAAATATAAATATTTATATTTGTTTTACATTCATAAAAAAAAAGCATAAATATGTTAAAATTACTAGAAGAAATAAAAAATGAAATAAAATATTTTTTTTAACTGAAACAGAAATATGCTTGCTTGGGTAAAATTAACTGGGAACATGTTTATCTTAAATATGGTTAAGTCTATAAGTACACTATCTTTTACCCGTTTATTAGAAATTAAAAATAGGTATTCAACTTTATGTCTAGTAATATTTGTTTTTTTAATTTTTTTTATCAGTTTTTATATACATGTTGATGAGAAATTTTTTTATATTTTTCTTTTCAAAGTATTAAAAGTAGAAATTAATTATTTTAAGGGTATAAATTGAATTTGTTCCTCCTTCTACAGTGACTAGAGTAAGTCAAATTCATTACAAAATTTTTGGATCCCCTAATGAAATTGAGAAATATAAATAACAGTTCTCTAAAAGTTTCTATTGGGCCCTTTAGTGACGTCCACTTTGAGTCCAAAGGGAGAAAAAAATGGGCCAGTCCACTCAATAATCGGACTTTTATGTTGAGCATTCCTTTATGCACCTCCATATATTTTATTTCCTGCGCTTCCATATAAATGAACTTCCTATTTTGCCTTTTCTCAATTGTATAATTCAGAAATTAGGAATAAATTCTGGAATATGTAATCCAAAAGTAAAAAGAATATTTCTATGATGTCAAATTTGAAAGTATTTTTTTCCTGAGAAAGTACTTATGGAATACACATTTCAAAATAAATTATTCAACTTTTTAATTGCATAATCTAAAAATTACATTTAACTTCTAAATTATATAATTTGTTTTAAAAACTCTGAATTACATAATCTGAAAATTATGTGGATCAGCTTTTGATCCCCTTCTCTGTATAAGAAAAGTACGATAGAAATTCTACAATATACAATATATTGAAAAATACATATTTCGAATCATATAATACATTCTCAATTATATAATCCAAAACTTAAATTGTTAAAAGGTATGAGAGATGTTAAAAAATTATGAAGGTGCAGGGATTCATAAGAAGTTATTTTCTTTGATTTTGGTTAAATATTGAAGTTAAAAAATCAATTAATCTATAAATAAATATATAAATTAAAAAATAAATAATAAATGTAATTTTTTGAAAGACTTAAAATTAGTTTTTATAACGTTAAATAAATAAGTGTTGATTTTGGTTGCTACACTTTTTTTTTAATTTTATTTTTTCTTTAATTAAAATTATATTTATAATTATATAAAACTAATCAGTATTGAATAAAAGGTTAATGATTTCGAGTTACATATATCAATATTAGAACAAAATGTTTATATGACAGAAAATTTTCAAATTCGTAGAATAATCATGGTTAATTTATCTTAAAACAAATATTAGAAATTAAAAAATATTTAATTTATTTGAAAAATAAAATAAAACTGTAAGAATTAAAACCTAAAAGACAAAATAGATGAAAAAGAAATAGTTTTGTACTAAATTCAGAGCTTATTTAAAAGCATTTATTCAAAATACAAAATCTAATATGGCAGGAAAATCAACAACACAGTGAATATGTAAGAGATTAATTCATAATAACGTGAAGAAACAAAACAGTCTGAAAGGATGAAAACAGTGTAAGAGAGAATAATAGTTACAGATGATGGAAGTGATGATCTGTGACCATTTTCGGTGTTCTCCACTTTCCATCTTATCTTCTTATCGTTCTTCTTTTTCTCCTTCAACACGTTACCCTCTCTCTGTACCTTCTTATTCTCCTTCTTTCAGGCTTAAACCTTCTTCTTCATCTCTCTCTTCCTCTCGCATGGAAGAGACCCAGGAGACCCACGACCATGGCCGCTCCAAATTCATCGACTTTCCGTTCGTTTCAGCTGCCCAGAAGAATCTGATGGTCGAACTCGTTTCGAAGCTTGAGGATCGCTTTCATTCTCAGCTTCTTCCTTGCACACTTCCCCCTGATGTTCAGTATTACCAGAGCCAAACTGGCACTGCCCAAGCTTCCCTTCATATCAGATCAGCCACTGATGACTCTCCGGTGAATTTTCTCTTCTTAAATTCCTCAATTTCAATATAAAGTTTTCATTTTTTTTTCTCTTGTCTTCATTTTTCTTCCCAATGTCTTTTTTACTTGTTTTGTAGTGGTTGATGTCTTTTTTTTTTTAATGGAGTATTGGCGTTAGAAAGAGATCAGGGTATCGGGTTGATAATTAGGTGCTCAAACTACTACCATTTCCGGATTAGATTCTGAAGCAAATGGGCGATCTAGTATTTTTGTCCTTTTCTGTGCTTCATTGGATAAACCATCAAATTCATCCCTAAACTGCTACTGTCTCTCTATAGTACATAAATTATATAAATAATCCATCAATCACTAAAAATATACCGGGGAGTTATCCATTATTGAAAGTGCTTTTTTGATAGTCACTCAATACTTTTTTTATGCTGAGAGAAGGTGATGAGTAATACTGCCTAGACTTCATTGATGATTTACCTGTACATACAATTTGAATAGCAATGGAAAAGGTTAAACATTACCAAGTTTATGAGTTGTTTGCAAGTAGACCGAGATGAAATCTCATTACTGAAATTCCTTCTTAGACTCTTCCTTGTTGATTGAAATTTATACCCAAAAATTACATTTTCAGGGATAATTATTAAATTAGGGTGAAACATACTAACATTCGTGTTTTTTTTAATGATTTTCAAGCAATTACAAAGAGTATGACACTAAAATTATTCCATAAAGAATCTGTTTCCTTATCGTGAATTGATGGTTTTGTTCTTTGTTAACCTTGTGCTATCACTAATTTTTCTCTACCCTCCAGTGGATTTATTCCGTATAGAAGAAAAATGATGGCACTTGTTTTGTACTGAATTTAATCTTCTTTTTATGTTTGTCTCAGGTAGATTTTGTGTTGGGAAGCTGGGTGCACTCTGAGTTACCAACAGGAGGGTCCTTAGATATAACTAGTCTTTCAGCCTATCTTAACAGTTCAACCGATGCACCAAATTTTGTGTTTGAAATGATCCGCAGTAGTCCAATAATGCTAGTTCTCATTCTTGATTTGCCTCCCCGGAAAGACCTTGTGCTTTGGCCAGATGACCTCAAAACGTTCTATGAAGACACTCAATTGGATACTCACAGGCAGGCTCTGGAAAGAGTTCCAGAGGTTAAACCATATTTCTCTTCTTCCCTTTACATCCGCAGTGTTTCCTCCCCTACAACCATAATGGTTCGCATTGTGACTGAAAATGGTGGAGTAGAACGCATGGAGGAGATCATCAGGGACCATTTGGACCCCATTTCAAAGCAAGTATTGGGGATCTGGTTGGATCATTGTGCTTGTGCCAGCGAGATGTTGGAGAGGCAGAAAGAGCTTATCTGAATAAAAGGGATGGTCTCATTAGAAACAAGACAATTGAGATTGATCTTGGTTCAAGCTTCCCCAGGTTGTTTGGTCCAGAAGTGGCAAACCGAGTACTGGAGGCTATCAAGGGGTATTTTACTGTCTAGGATTCTAATTTATTTGGAATTGTTGGACATTCTGTGTTACATACATGTAACTAATTAGCCTTGTAGTCAAACGAGGCTTCAGTATTCGTTGTATCTCCGGTCAAATGTGAAATCCATAAATGATTCTGATAGTTTCTACTTTCTACTTTCTCCCTCCTTTTCTTTGCTAGGGATGATTCATGACAATGGCACTTTTCTAAGCCTTTATTGAAATCATTCCATGTGCTTCCATTCCAAGCTCTTTGTATGACCTGAGTTTGAAACCCCACTACTAACTTCCTGAACTAGAAGCAAAATTTTTAAATTGGAAGTATTTTAGCATGCTTGGAAGTATTTCTGTAAGAAATGTTGTAAAGGTTTCTATATAATCTATTCTTGAAGTAGCCAGTGCCATTATATTTGTAGCATTGCTTTCTTGAGTTTAAATTCGTTGAAAATGTATTATTATTTGACAATATATTTTTGATAATATTTTAACATCATTTACAAATTATTTCACAATTAATAATAATAATCATAAATACCATCAATCACAGACGAAGATGATGTTAAAATATTGTCTAATATCATTATGTTTTCATTAACTCACCTCTCTTATAATAGGAAAAAAAAGCATATTGTATCAGGGTGTCTCTTCCTTTTACTGTTGTATTTATTCTGTGAATTTATTCAACTTTCCGAATCAGAAGCTTATATATGATGGCAAATTTAATAAATTAATTAATCCCTTATGAATATTCTTAACGCACTCATCAAATTTTTACTATTTTCTTGTGTGTCCGACATATATTTTTAAGATTATAATAAGATTCCTCACCTGTTAATCAGCTAAAAGCTAATTATTATAATATTTGTTGCTATGATATGTTGTGTGACGTGTGTCCCAGTGACTGTAACAATTTAACACGCAGCAATAGGTATACTAGCGGCTACGAAAGAAAATTAGAGAAATAAAAGTAAAGCCTGAGTTTCAATAAATAAAGCGTTGGAAAAGGAAAAAAGATAGATGGATAGAAACTATAAAAGAAATATATAGGAAAACGTGAACATTGAAAACATAAACATTAAAGATTGAGTGAGAAACTGAGAATATATTCCTCTTTTCTCTTTTAGAATAAGAATAGATTCTACTAAGAAATTTGATTAGAATAACTTTTTTTCATGCACCTATTTTATCAAATACAAATTCCTGAGTCTATTCACTTTAAGGTTGTTGCCTATGTCTTCTCTAACTCGAACACCCAAAGACTGGGGCTTCAATTTTATTAGTGGAGAATAAGATATCGTTAGCTGCAAGCAACTTTTGTTTATGATAACTAACAGTGCTTTTTTCTTATATATTGATAATTAACAGTTTGAAACCACTTATTAGTATGACTTAAATAACATTGCTCCTTAAACATCACCACAGTTTGATCTCAATATCTGAGTATGTCAAAAAATGGATTTAACTAGGTCAGTAAATTTTGATTGAGGTGTGATAAAAAGTGTGTTGGATTTGTTAAGGAGAAGGTTTACCGGAGAGACACGACATTAACGAGATTTGAACCTAACCACAAAAAAGATCGATACTACTCTCTACCAAAAACCTTAAAATAATAGATAAATGAATCTTCAACCTTGTTCTACTTTCTCATGAAATTTAGATTCATAGTTGATATTTTATCTGTATGAATGTTTAGAACATTATCATAAACTTTATTGTGATTTAAATAGAATTGTTACATGCACTTTTTCTGTCTAATGTGGCAGTGTTTTTATTGGATGCTTTGGAAAACCTTGATAGTATAATAGACATGCATAAACATAAATAAATATGTGTGGCTGTGTGAAACCTTGATGGTACATATTCTTATGTTGTTCTTTGGCAGCCACACTATGTGAAAAATCGAAATGAGGTGAATCTCCCATTTTAAATAAGTGAACTACACAATTCTGAATTATCAAGGCATCGGTTCTTAACATGGAAAAACATGTCATTTTGATCAACTTGCCATTTTCTTTTATTTCTTAATTTTCTTTCTATTAGTTATCAGCATCTCTATTCTTAGCCACTGAAAACTTCAATCAGAAGGAAAAAGGTTATCGTATCTTTGATGGAACTTAAGCACTGAGTGTGTTTTCATAAACTAATCCACGTTATCAAATTTTAAATAAAACTTCCTTAGCTCTGTATATGTAAACTATGTGCACCTTAATCTAAGTTTTATATTATTCCATTGCACATATTCCATATATGAAGCTGTTACCTATTCAAATAAGCGTTCACATACTCCAAACAAAAATTGTTTTTCCTCTCTGTGTTTGCTATTTTTTAACAGCTTCTTTACTCAGTTCAGAACTCAAAGGGAAGTTGAAACGAAGTTCAGAAAAACTTACATGCTTTGTGAAGTGGACAAACCAAAAAGCCAGATTCTATATAAGGGGTCCCTTTCTTTCCCTTACAGGAGATCAATTTTCAAAACTCAATCACTGGTTTTCCTGAAAACTTCTCAGCAAGATAGTTTCAGAGTTTCTATCCCGTGTTATCAGAGATAAACAGCAACATGTGTATTACTAATCAGGAAGTTATCAAGCAGTTGGAGTCCCTTTTGCAAAACTGTAAGCATTTAACTTGCACTTTTCTGCTCTTATAGACCCGATGATTTTTTTCTGTCAAATATCTTCTACTGTTTTTTTTATACATATTTGTTTCTCTCTTGATGTAGTGGATGAGCAACAGAAGAACACATTCCAGGTTTGGCTCTTATGTCTCCTGGTTTTACTTGATCTTAGGTGTTGAGAAAGATCGTGACAGAAAGAAACAGTACAAGTTATAACTCGATTTATATATTAAAAATTTCAGTTGGGGTGTGAATTCGGAACCAAAAAAACAAAACTTTCCTGCCAAATTGATCTTGATTATCAGTACCATGTTTCTGCTAACAATTCTTCACTGAAGTAAAGCTGTGAACATTGTGAATGTAGATGGTGATCATGTCCAGTGTTTTGAGTTTCCTTTTTTCTACCATGAAAGCTTTCTCTTTATATTTCAGAATATGCACCAGGGCTATCCAACAGAAACATTAGTGCGGTTTCTCAAAGCAAGGGACGGGAATGTTGTGAAAGCACATAAAATGGTTAGATAGTGTGCAGTAAAAGATATTTATAGGAATTTCTCCCAAAGTTTATTGCTTATAGAGAGAGTCATTATCTTGACTCTTTATCTTTTGGATATAACACTTTGCTGACGGTTTAACTGTTAACAGTTGATTGATTGTTTACAATGGAGAGTAGAAAATGAGATTGACAATGTTTTAGCGGTGAGTTCCTTTACTGTGCATATCAGCAATGTAATAATATTATTCATTTTTGAAACAACATACCTTAAATACCAATTAAAGTTAGAGCAATGATACACATATTCAAGGGTGACACGAATGCAGATAAGAATCCAAGTTATTGCCTGAAATAGAAAAACCTTGTTATCACTACCACTCTAGGATGAAATTTACATGGTTTCTCCTGGATATCCAATATTGACTTGAGATATAATAGGTTTAAAACTCAGCTTATGTACTTTGTAAAGTTAAGTTAGACTTAAAATCTATTATGATACGGTAGTTATTGAGATATTTTATTCTTCTTCAAATCCCTACATCATATCACTGTTGTAGCATATAAGGGACAGCTACTATATTTCTCGATCATTGTGAATTCATGATCATAAAATCTATCATCATTGATATTTTTGTTGTATTTATATATACAGAAGCCTATACCACCTGGTTTATACAGACGTTTGCGAGATTCTCAACTCGTGGGAATGTCTGGTTTCACAAAGGAGGTATTCTGTGCTTTAGATATATCTCGTACAAGTTTTGATCTCAAGCCTAAATTTTTTTATTTTCCTCCACCTTTTATGGTTCTTTTCTGCCATTAACCAATATGAGTGACATGTAAGAATAACATCTTTACGTAGGACCATATAAGCATTGATCAATAACATAACATCTCTTATATAAAGTAACATACATGATTCATAATTTATGGCAGGGCTTACCTGTCATTGCTATTGGTGTTGGGCTCAGCACATTTGATGAATCGTTTGTAAGGACTTGATACCATCTCTAACCAATCCTATCAGTACCTTGCAATTATACGATACATTGAAGCTGCAGTGTTCAATGTTGCTTATCTCTTCGTTCTCCTTGATGTACCATGTGGAAGATTGTGTTTTATATGATGTCAAATTGCCAGTTTTGTTTTTTGTTCAGGACAAATACTATATACAGTCGCACATCCAAATGAATGAATATAGGGATCGAGTGATCATGGTGAGTACCTAGACAGAGTTTTTTTAGGTGTAAATTCTGACACCCTAGTTGTTTATTTGGAATGTTTATTGCAGCCAAGAGCTACAAAGAATCATGGAAGACACATTGATACTTGTGTGAAAGTCTTGGACATGACTGGTTTAAAACTCTCAGCACTGAACCAATTGAAGGTATATAGCAATTTACAAACTTCTTATTTACCATCTCTCAGAAGTTTCTTTCTCAGAATCCATACAACTAGATGCTTTCTTAGTTGACACTTTCTTGGCCACCTTCAGCTTTTGACAGCTATAACAACAATAGATGACTTGAACTATCCAGAAAAGACTGACGCATATTACATAGTTAACGTTCCATATGTATTCTCAGCGTGTTGGAAGGTTTGTGTCAGTCTTTCATGTTGAAGGAGTTAGTACTTTTCACTTTAATTTCATTCAGATCTTTGAAAATCTCAACACTAAAGCTGAGTTCTTCTTGCTTCATTGACAATTGGCAGGTTGTAAAGCCTCTTTTGCAGGAAAGAACAAGGAAGAAAGTCCATGTCCTCAAAGGTTGTGGCACGGAGGAATTACTCAAGGTAAACAACAGCATTACCCTTAACTATTTGCTTGACCCTTCACATATCCTGATATGAGTTTTCCTCTTTGTTTTATTGACAGATAAAGTTATGTTAAATAGTAAGCGAAGAACTTGAAATTTTCTTGACGTCTAAATCTGACTATATCTACTGTAAACCACTGTATTTTATTGTTATTTCACAGTTGGTGATGATAGCATCATCATGCTTATGGATTTTGTTTGCCAATTTCCAATTCAGTACTGTGAAATTGCCTTTGCACAATGAAGATGTTTAAGTTTTAATTTCCTGTAGTTGTTTTAGTCATAAGAAATAAATGTTGTGGATTTTTTTTTTATGAATGGATAGATAAGTTTAGAATAATTTTCCAAATCAGAATGGTTTACTACATGAAGGAGCTTCCATATTTGTTCATCTTAAATCTATGCTTGTTAATAATTAACCTGTGATATGGAGAGTTGAAAAATAGCACAACCAAATTGAATTTCTTCCATCATTACTAGATTTGTTGCAATTGAGAGGGGTTTAATATACTAAACCATGTTTTCAAAAACTTGTGAACAGGTAATGGACTATGCATCCCTCCCACATTTTTGCAGAAAGGAGGATTCCAGGGTGCCCCAACATCATGAAGCTGGAAATACTGAAAATTGTTTCTTCATTGATCATGTCTTCCATAAACAACTATATAATTACACCGAGCAGCAAGCTATATTCATAGAGTCCATATCCCAGGATTCTTTCCATGTAGATTTACCTGAGCCAGACCCAGTTGATGCCAAAATTGCCAAGACTATAGAAACTGAGTTCCATAAACTGGAAATTCAGAATGGCCTTACGAATTGATGGAATGGTCTTGCAGTTCTCGTCTGCATCGTGGTCACTTGAACCTGGAGAATTCTGATGATGCTCATTTATGAGTTACATGGTCCATTTTGAATAAGAGTTATATTACACGCAAAAGCTTAAAAATTCAGTTATTGAGAGTAATATCGGAGTGTTTATGCAGATGTAGTCTTCTGAAAGAAGAAATTACGTTCAGATTTTCTACTACTTTTTAATATTGTATATTTGTTGTACTATTAAAATTCACTGAATTTGATATAATAAATTCTTCTTTAATATAGTTACAGCATGTACATGGGGCTATTTTGAAAAGACAGCAGAGACCTAACAACCAAAATCCGAGAATCTAAACTTAAAAAATTCAAATATAATTTTTATAAGTGCCTGGGATGACGAGCATGGCATTTTTTTCAGTGTTGGAAGGACAGCATCAGTTACAATTCTTCTGTCAATTAATGCTATTTATACAAAATGTAGAATGAGTGTTCACACCCGTGTCGGAAAAAATGTTTCTTTCTGAAGTGTGAAGTACCATTATCCTGCATCAAAACTATTTCTTTCCAGTTTAATCATTCATTTTGCTTCTACAGTAGTAGCAGAAGCTTTTCCTTAAAATTTTTATATTTAATAACAACCCTACTTAATTCCTATACATGATATTTTTAACTAGCAAGTTCAAGGAACCGCGAAACTTTTCATATAATTGAAAATGGGCACAAATCAAATTCTACCTAAACAAACTGTTGACATATTTAATTTGAATATTCTGAGTCTAAGGTTTTTTTATGTACAAAATAAGCTAACTAGAAATTAAAAGTGACCCAGCCAATAATACAGTGCAAGCACTAAATCACACATTCAGATTAAACATTGAGCTCCCGCTCGTTTCCCTACATGTTTAGTAACTATGACTGCTCTAAAGTAATATAACAAGATATAGCAACACTTAAGTTATCTGAACCACTTAGTAGCGCTGCCAAAGTTGAATCCTTTTATCTCAATTGCCTGTAGCAATTGTAGGCAATGGCAACTGACACAGCAGCACATACAACAGCAAGAGCTGCGTATGTATCTTCTTGCTCCCAACCATCAAGCCAAGTTGTCACAGAAGGAAACTTGCGTGAAGCTCCTTTGCCACTATTCATCCGAGAAAACACAGAGTCGTTGTTCTTATTATCAGCTGAGAGCTTTGCCTCTGCCTCAATGACATCAGGGTCCAATATCTTTTCCAGTAAAACGTGATTCTGATGGAAAGAAGAATCTCCATTTGACTGGCAGCAGCCAGCATTTGATTGACAGCAGCTAGCATTTGATTGATAGCAGCTCACAAAATTTTCTTGAGATCTAGACACTTCAGTGCTTTCCTCTAAATTTCTTAAGCCATTTAGCAGAAGCCTTTGTTCTTGCTTAGTCAGCTGTTCATCTACTGAGAAACCCATCTGACCCCTGATGACAGTACAAAAAGGGTAACAAATACAAGTCAGCATATGCATCATGGACCTATGCACCAAATTTTTCATAGCCATCAGCCCGGTACATATTATCTTTAACCATGTAATAATTTCAGCAGGCTATTTTTCTAAAGATGGAATTTGCACATGTCTCATCAAATTTTCATCACAAAAAAGGGGGCATAAAGAGATGTAATTGAAAAGCTATGGATGAAACCAGGGTTTCTGAAAGTTTGGAGATGTACAAGGGAATAAAATTACTTTAAGAGTGATCCATCATATGTACTTCATTTTGTAGCTGCTCAACTTTGAAGTCCTTGGAATTGAAAACATGCTCTATGATTTTTTATTTTGTAAATAAATAACAGAGGTCACAGATGCCATTTAAAGGTGCATGAAGTAAAGCTGTCATACCATCAGACATTGGCATGAAGATGGCACTTATCGTCATACCATAATTTCAATTTCAAAATACATAACCCAAGAAGGCATTATTACTCCAAGATTCAAATGCGATCGAATCATTGATGGTAAACAGGGCTTGCAGATATGGGGAGCAAAAAGATCATTTTTGAAAAAACAAAGACCTACCTTATTTAATGCAAAATTTTGGATGAAGAATTTAGAAATCGTGATTCCTGAAGGTGTCAAAGAATCTTGTAGATATATTGACATGCAAATGATAATAAGCTTCAGAATTTTAATTTTTCCACATTTATTGAACCACTCTCACAAAATTTAGGTAAATTTAACTTCTAAACCCTAGAGGCTCAGGCACTGCCCCCAACTCTAATTTGTGGTGTGAAAATATAGGGAGGAGGAGAGAAGAAACAGATCACAGAAGAGAATCATCCACTCTATTTTTCATCTATTCCATTCACTCTATGTCTCACATTTTTCCTTCCTGCCCAAGACATCCAAAAGGCCACAACCCAGTATTGAAGTAAAAAAAGATGGTCTAGCAATTTAGTCTTCTATAAGATGAAATCTAACTTTTAACCAAAATAGTAAAGAAAATCAATAGAGCACTAAGGAAATAATTACCTCCATAATGAGTCTAAAACCTCCCCTTTCATGATATGATGTTGAAGCAATAAAGGCACATCATCCGGGGTAACATATCCATACCTACATATTTCAATTGAGGGCAACATTAACAAGTTAACAAAATATAATAACCAATGGTACAAAGGTCTAGCAAGAACCATAAAATAAGAAATTGTAAAAAAGTAGTTTTTAATAACCATGGAGGTGTTCTCTTTACCAATGGCCAGTGACTTCTCCATTCATGCTAGGTCCAAATACAATGACGTTTCCCGCATACTGACTTCCCCCAATGTGAGAACACGGGCTTACAAACACTTTACCCTGAAGACCATGTAACTCTATCTCCTCCCTGAATCTACTGACCAAGACAGGTCCACAAACCCCACATCTGCGATCACGGGATCCATGCGAACACACAAAAACAAACGATCCTCTCAATGCCTCAGGGGTTCCAGGAAGCCATTCCCCATCCTTCACAAGAACCTCTTCCACAAACGTTTCAACATCAAAATGCGTTAACCTCCTGCAATTCCATTAAAACCTGTTGTCCACAATGATCTAAGAAAGGGAAAAGCAATAAAAAAAAAACAAAAAACAAATAAGGCATACCACTTTTAAGATCAATAACACATACCTGTATCTGACCATGTCAGGAAAGATCAACACATCCCCATTGGATGTTTCAGTTCCATCATGACCCTCACAAATCGTTAACCGAGTCTGGAAAAGAGACAACTCGTAAGTCCAACACAATGTAATTAGCACTTAACAAATGCAAAGTCGAAAAACGTGGCTCAACAATTGTTGAAGATCACACGTCTATTAGTGATACATTGAACATCGTAGAGACAAAAATCAAAAGGGGAGCGAGAGAAGACAGTACCTCCTTTTTCATGTGAGGCTTTCTTGCGACTACGGCAGCGTGAAGCAACCTTGGCAAGCGATCGAATTCGGCGGCTTCTATGCGCGGTGGCCAAACGCGAGGGTTCTTATAGCATAAGAACACGTGGCGTTGGTAGAACTCGACGGTGCCGGCGAGGGGACTCTGACGAAAATCGGGGCGGGAGAATCCAAAATCGGGATCAGCGGCGGCGTCGGCGGAGGAGAGAAGGCCATCGTTCTGGAAGCTTCCGGAGGCGCTTCTGGGGTCGGCGAGGTAGCTGTCAAATTGGTCGGAGACAGTGACAGGGGAAGAATGAGAAGAGGAAGAAGGGATTGTGAATGTCAGAGACTCTTCTCTCTCCCTGTTACTCGCCATAGAGATACACAACACAATCTCCCTCTCTCTCTCTAACAACGTTGTGTGTGTTTGAGTGAGTATCTGTGCTGTGCTTTTCTATTTTTTCGAGGTTTGATGATGATGTGAGACGAGGCTGCATTCCTGTGAGGTAGAAAGTAGAATTTATCGGTGGAATCGGGTTTGATCACCTGACACGTGTTATTTAAAGGTTCTAATTTACTATTCCCTAATTGTTCAAATTATTTACACTTTTCAGTACTAGACTACCATAACTTGTTCAAACCATCATTATTATTTCTTCTCTTTTTTTTAAAAAATATATAATGATACAGAGTGCTTTTTTTCATTAGTAGTTAAAGAATAATTTAATGATTTTTATGAAATATTAAATATTGTCAATATTATTCTATAAATAAGTACTTTTACTGATAAATAATAAAAAAATATTTGAATTTATTAATAGCAAAGATAAATTTGGTAACTAATAATAACATGATTTTGAAAATTTCAAATAAAACTAATTGAATTAATTATTACATTAGAATTATTTTATATTAATTACAATAATAAATATTTTTCAAATTAACTGCGTCCTTCACACGATTATCGTGATCTGGGAACGCTATTTTATATATATATATATATATATATATATATATATATATATATATATATATATATATATGTCTGTCTGTCTTTTTTTTAAAAAAAAAGTAATAAGTATTTAAAGTAAATAATATAAAGTTTTTCTTTCGTAATCTAATGTGAGAATATACTTACCGAAAAATATCAATATATGACTTAACTATTTTAATTTAAAATGTATACAAAAAAATTAAAATAATACTATAAATTAATGACAAATTTATTATTTCAATTAATTTTTTAGAAAAAAGTGAGTTTTTTAAAAGAGCAATAAAAATAGAAATACCATGAAGTATTTGGTTAATTAGGTCAAATTTTTATTGTGTTTTTATCTTATAATTTATATTCATTTGATACATACTCTAAAGATAAAAAATATTATAAAAATTAAATTTTTATATCTTTAAGTAAACAAAAATAAAAAAATAAAAATAATATGAATATAAAAAATTTATGTGCCAAAATATAATTTCATGAATACTATCTATTTCTTTTTCATGAATCCTATCTATTTAGGCTTTTTTCAAAAATCTTGATCCATTCGAAGTATTGTTTATTCGATTTTTTTCTTGATAGTATCTTAAATGTAAAAGAAAAAAATACTATGGTATGGATGAAACTATATACTTTTGTTACAAAAGTTAAATAGCAAAAAAAGGTCTAATAATAAAGTAGACATATCTATTATTTATCATTTGAATAGACATGTAAGTTACTGTCTTTCTTTTCAGATGTCTTTTAAAGTTTTTATGAAAAAGCCAGAAGTATGATAATTTTATGGACAAAAAGTGATTTTGTTTTATTTTTGGGTATATAAGCAATGCTTTATTACCATTATATAATGCATCAAATAATGAACCAGAAGAATGCACAGATAGACGAAGATATAGTTTTTCAATAGTTATTATAATCACTAAAATGCTTGCCATAGAATAGAACAGTTCATCATACTACTACTACTCAGACATTAGGTAGCAATATACAATAATTCACAAGGCAAGTTACATTAATAAAATACTTATGACCAAACTATTGACACTTAGAAATTCTTTTCCCTGATACCATGTTGACAAAAATCTCAACTTTCACACAAACCATTATGTTTCTCTGACAAATTTCAGAAGCTAAGAAGAAGGTCCTCCTCCAACATGGTTATTTTTCCTGTGAAAGATGGCACTCATGTTAGGCAAGAGAACTTTCTTTGAAACTGAAACCTTCCCTTTCTCTAACTTCTTCATCTCCACCTTTGGTAGTGAATTCTGCTTTTGAATCCTATAGTGCTGAGGAGATAATTCTGCTGCCATCTGTGTTTCAGCCAATAATTTAGAAGCAGCTTCTGCTACTTTCTTCTGCTCTCTTTCACGCCACTTTCTGAGCTCATTCTCCACTGCTCTCTTTGCTGCTTCAGCCATCTCAGCCCTTTTCAAGACTTCCTGTGTTTCAGTCTTCATATCCTCAATTTCCTTTTGAGTTTCCTCTAACCTTTTTACAACTTCATTTTCACTCACCTTTGTAGCTTCCACCTGTGCTTTGGCAGCGTCCACTTTCATATCTGCTAATTTATCAGACTCCTCAACCTTATGAACTAAGGACTCAAACTCCTCCCTTGAGATTGTAATTCTTGCACCAGATTCACAAGTTGATGAACCAGAATCACTGGTCCTCACAGATAAGACCCTGATCTGTTCAAGAGCACTTGCCTCAGCTGTTTTTGCTACTTCTACTTCTTGCAATGCTGCTTTGAGCTTTATTTCGGCATCTTCTAAAACAAGTTTAGTGACTACAGCTTCCATCTTCAATTGTGCAGCCTCATTCTTCCTGTCTTGTGTTTCCCTCCTTGCATTTCAGTTTCAGTCAACAACTGGTTCAATTTCCAGATCATTTCCTCTGATGCACCTCTAGCTTTAGATTCTTCTGCCAAGTAGGCCTCAAGTTCAGACTCACTTTTCTGGAGCTCTACCCGCAGATTCTCAACAAAGGAAACAGTTTTGAATTCTTTCTCTTTCAATGCAGTGTGTTCTCCTTTTACATTCTCCAGATCCATCCTAAGAGCTTCCACGATGGCTCTAAGGGACTCTTCCTGTCCTGCTACTTTCTGCAGTGATTCCTTAGCATCATCAAGATCCAGAGTGACACTCTTCAAAGAATCCAAGTCTGATTTCTTTCTATTTTCCAATTGTTCTTGCAAAACGCTTATCTCATTCATTGTCTCAGTCAGCTGCAACTCTAGATTTTTGGTAAGCCCTGGATTAAATTCCTTCTTTAAATCGAGCAAATTCCTTTTGGATTCTTCAAGGGCAGCTTCATATGATTGTCTTAGAACATTTTGCTTGGCTTGTGTCTCTTCTTGCAGCAAATGTGCTTGGACAGATTGAGCATTAACTTGATCGATTGATTCCATTACAGCCAAAATTTCTTTAGATAGTTCTGATGCTCTTTTGTTGTTGGCCTTCATTGCATCTTCCGCTTCTGCTGCTTGCTTGAAAGCAGAAACTCTTGCTTCTGAGGATAAATCATACCCCTGCCGAATTTTACTCAGTTCTTGCTTTGCAACATCAAGTTCTGTAACGACAGAGGCATAACTTTTAACTGCAGTTTCTAACTCTTCTTTCCAAGAACCATTGGTTCCATCAAGATCACCACACTTTTCTTCTTTAAGCTGTTTTGCTCGAGTTTTTGAAACATCTGTTGATTGTATTGCTGATTCTCTTGATTTGATGAGAGCTTCAAGCTTTTGTGAGAGATCCTCAACCACTCTCTTAGCCTTTTCAAGCTCCACCAGGACTTGAGCCTTCGTAGTTTCTGCATTCTTTAGTTGTTCCTTTAATTTTTGCAGCTCTTTCCGGGCTAGGTGAAGTTGTGACTCCTTTGCCCAAATACTCTAATAAAATAGCAAATCTTGTAAGTTGTAATACGCAATACTAGAAAGCCTTTCAAAGTTGGAAAATTAAATAATGACCAAAAAATTTAGTTTGGTTCTGAAAACAGCTTGTCCAAATTGAACAACCTTGCATAGATTTTTCCAAAGCTTGATTATCTACTTTTAATGCAACTTGTCTAGGATCATAGAAATCCTCTTAAGCTTCAGTCTAAACAATTTTCACTTATGTGATAAATGAGAGCATGTCATTGACAAACATGACACGTGTTAACAAGGACATGCCATCAGCTACTGAATTGTGTAGAACGAATTGTGAAAGATCTAATGATAATATAGAAGAATTTGATTTAATAAGAAGAGTGTCTCCAAATTGTTTTCAAATTCCACCCTGATCAAACTTCTTCCATCAGAACACAAGGTCGAGACAATAATTTAGATTCACAGTCTCTACAATTCCAGGAATGAATTTTACCCTATAGCTGTTGCTCCATTCTACCATTTAAATGTTCAACTTCAGATATAATTTAACAGTAACAAGATGGTATTCATACTTTGTACCACCTACAAATAAAACGATAGAGAAAAACAAAATCATAGTTACCTGAGCAAAATAAGGTTTTGCCTTCTTAATGACAGGTTTTTCACTAGACACAGCACCTTCACCAAATAGAGAAACTGCATCTTTAACAGATTGAAAAGGTGGACTGGTGTCAATCTCCCCAACAACTGGTTTTTTAGGACTCGGAGAGTTAGCAGAACTTTGCCTGATTTTGGCCACCATAGTGCCTTTTATTTGAATTTAAATAATATTCACAATAATAATAGCCTTTGAAGCCAACCTGGTAGGAAAAAAAATGATGTTACAGAAAAGAAACCGAAAGAAAAACAGCATCAACACAACACATTGCAACATTTCAAAGATCTCTACAGGAATCCACCCAAAAACAACCACCCAGTAGCCTATTCGGGCATTTTAACAAAAACCCATGAAGAAACCGCATCAAAGATTTCATCTTTCAGTGAATCGAAAGAAAACTCACCGACAAATATCAGAAAAGAAAAAACCTTTGAAAGGGTGCTTCTAGGAAAATTTCACAGACAGTGGAGAACCTGTGGCATTGAATTGCTGAGCAAAACAGTAGCGAATAATCTTCACATACTTGTGAAGAGGGAAAGAGAGAGATAGGCTGGGTTGAGGTGAAAATGCAAAATGCCTGGTATGTTTAAAGACAAATTTTGCATCAGCATGTCAGGTACAGAAAGTTGAAAGAGGAAATAATCCTGTGCAATCGTTACTATTCAAGATTCCTTTAAAATGGTTGTGTATACGATCATCCTGTAACACACAGTGTCTGTGATGTGATCTCACCAGTATCGTGACTTGTGAGGAGCGTTACGTAAAATTCTGTCAGAACAAAAGTCGAAGTAAAAGATAGTTCGCCACGTCAACACCCTCTAAGAACAAAACCATCTGTCACCCTGCTAACAAAGTAATTTTTCCTTTTTTTTTATATTTTATTTTACTATGTTGTCTTGTCTCTCTTTAAACTTTGCATATAAATGAGTATGATTTGCAGTATACATGAAAAAGCTCACAAATTTATTATGTCATTGTTTGAGTTAGAAACTCGTATCACTAAGAAAAAGTTCATAAATATATTATAATTATTTTTGAACTGAATGTGATGTTTTGATTTTCTATATAAATTTTCTGAATGTTCATTGCTGTTAAATTTTTCTTAATATCTCCACAGTATACCAAAATTTTCCCATTGCAGTATTTCAGGAATCAAGATTGCATTAAATCTTGTTTTGAAAATAAGGTGGAGATGGTGATGCAGATCAGCGAGAAAGGAAAAAGACAAACTTTGTTTCACAATGTATCTCAAAAACATCTGTCAGCAATAATTTGTGACACTCATGCATGGTGTTTTGGTTGCCCATACATCTTCTTCAAGAATCATATCAATTTTTTATTTTTTTCTTCTAATTATATTAGCAGATAAAAAAGATGTTAAAATTTATTTTACTACACTGTACAGCAAAAAAAAAATCATTTTGAGATTATATTAGGGTTATATCAGGGAGAAACTTAACAGCAGACAAGGGAGAAAAATAAAAATAAAACTTGTATAAGTTAACATTAATTTGTGAAAAAACTAAAAATCAGATTTTGAAAAAAACTTCTGTAAATTAATAATTTTTAATTATTTTCGATGGATAAAAAAAATACTATTTTTATTTTACAATTTAGTACTATTTATAAGAATACAATTAACTTTTCCATAAATTCATTGGTTAATTAAATCTATTAGAGGCAAAAACAAAATCAAAGAGAAAACATTGCTTTCTATTGTGTGAATGGATAATTGAACTTGACCTATAAATGGATTGGGGAACTATTGTGTAATTATTTAAAAGTTTATCAGTACTTAATAGCTAATAATTGAGCTTTCAAACCCTTTTATGTTACCTATTAGTTTTCTATCTTTTAGATCTTTTGTTATTGAACTACTCATATAGAATATATAAAGTTGGCATGAAAATGAAATCAAAGACTAGAAATAGAAACCAGATAAGTATTAAGGAAAAAAATATATATTTTTAATATTTTTCAAGATTTGGAATGGCAGAAACTATGGCTTTAAATTCATATATGAGAAGCTTTTTCAATTTTTTTGAAATCATTCACAATTCGATTAAAAAATTGAAATATATTTTTACTATATTTTTTTAATTATAAAAACCAAGAAATATGCATATTATGAAACATTTGTTATCAAGGAGTTTCTGGGAAAAATAGCTCAACAGCTTTTTACAACTTTTTAAATAAAAAAACCACTATTAAATATGGTTTATAATAAGAAATTAATACTTTGCATAAGATTCCATTCTTTTAAAGAGTATATTTAAAAAGATAAAATTTAATAAATAATATTAGATAAAAATAATAATTAAATTGTAATTAACTTTAAAACATTTGATTATTGTAAATCTCAACCATTAATTTCTTAATCAGAATACATTTTATTCTCTGAGACACTATCATTTAAAAAATAAATAAATGCAAGGTGTGATAAACAACAATATAAAATGTTCATAATTTAACAAAACAATATTACAGTAGTAAACAATCAAAGAAACATAAGAAAAATATATACCTAATAGAAATTATGAATCAATTTTAAGAGTGAATTTAGCAATGCATTTATTCTTACCAGAATTTGTCTAAAGTATCAGGAATATGAAGCTTGTTCTCTTTAGTGAAAGAACTCCAAGTTTGAAGAAAAAAGACTGATGAGAGATTCACGTAATAGTCAAGTCTTCTATATTCATTAGGTTGATGTATTTATAAACTTTTTAGATGATGAATAAATATATCTTGTTACTTTAAGATAATCAAATATTAAATAGTAGAGATATTAGATAATCAATTATTATTATATTAATATTTTAAAAATATTAGATAAAAAATATTATATCTTAATGTATTAAAAATATTAAATAATCAATTACTTTATATAATATCTTAAAAATATAATAAGATGTGATAAAATTCATTATTTTATAAGATATTCTCATTAAATATTTTAGAAATATTTCATAATATCTGTCTTTTTTGCTTGAGAGCACGTATAAAATTGAACCTAAAAGTCTTAAAAGAGATTTTGATTAAAGTCTTTCCAACCTTTTATAATTCATTCTCACCAAGGTGAAATTTTATAATTACACATTGCTCCCTGTACCCTGTCACATTTATATTAATACCCTATGACCTACGGAATATATTTTTTAAATCATAATAAATAATTTCAATTTTTTATGTCAATGGGCCAGTCTTGAGATGTGCATATGGGCTCACTAACCCCACTCAAAGCCCAAAAGTATTATGGATCAAGTTAAGACCTAAAACAAAAGAGGGTTACTCCCTATACCACCCCACTTTGCTCCCTGTATCACCACATTTTTTTTAAATTTCAAAACTATCTTTTATATTTTAAAATATCCTACACTCTCACCTCTTTTTTTCAATGGATAGTCAACATTCGTTGAAGAAAAAATTCTTCAACGGATGTGGCACATCCGTTGAGTTTTTTTTGGTTTAAACCCTCCCTTGGTCCTCAAGTTTGTATGAAAATCTCAGTTGGGTCCTCAAGTTTTTTTCTATCTCAATTGGGTCATATTTTTTGTAAAAGTGAGCACATTTTGCCATAACCGTTAAGTAGTGTGAGACGGCGTTAAATTTTTGTGAGCTGGAATTTTTCATTTACTGACGTGGCATTGTGCATTAAAATTGAAAGGCCACGTGGTGATGTTTTGACTAGAACTAGATCTTCTCCTCCCTCCCCTCTGCTTCCTTCCATCGGCGCCACCCAACTGCAACCTGTTCACCTTTCATGGCTTTGGGAACACTACCAATCCCCGGATTAGAACGAGGCTCAAGAACGAGGCTCAAGAACGGAGACAGCGACAGTCACAGAGACAATTAATAAATGCAAGAATAAATTAGACGTATGCAGATTCAATGTAGTTTGAACAAAAAAAACTTCTTCTGCAGATTGTCATGTAGTTGGAAATAGTAACAGGGGACAACTTGTTCCGTTTATGCATATGAATTAAAATACTGATACCAGAACTCATCCAATACATAAAGTCATCTTAAAAACAAGTGTACAATTTTTTTTTCATTACTGAAAAGTTGCTTTATCAGTGGGCTTTCTTTTAAGCAGGAAAGGGGCTGAAAGTTGTAACACAAGAATGCTGTTAAGCATTACCTGGGTGGAAATAAATTTTCACTAAATTACAGTAACTTCCAAGGATACATGACTAAGAATTTTGTCAAGACCAGTCCGACCTCCAATCACAAACATGCAATTTTCAACAACAGAAGCTGTATGGCCCAATCGTGGAGTGGGAGAAGCACAATCAACAGTGCTAACAATTTCAAGATTGCCAGAATATGGATCAAGCAGCAACAAACCATTTCTCCTGGCATGTCTTCCCAAGCCTCCAAAGCCACCAAAAATGATAAGTTTCTTGTCACCAGCCTTATTCAATACACAAGCTGAGTGGCCCCAAAGGAAAAGCTTCTCGGCTGGTTCACCGACAATATCAAAATGGCTAATTGATAGACCAGAACCAGGAGAACTCACAGACCCTGCCAACCATTCAAAGATTCAGACTTTTTCAAGATGGCTGCAAGCTTCATTCGTCGGCAACAAACGGTCCCCGCTATCAGCAATCAAGGAATCAGTGGACAGCAAAACTTCGAAAAATCTCTGAGTTCTCTTCCTATTAGCTTCCATCTTGTCATTTGCGACCCGAACGAGATAACGAACATACTCGGGCGTGACCATGACAGTGCGCGTATCCCCCAACGGCACCTCCATGCGAATGGAGCAGCGAATGGCGATGATGACGCGCTTCTTGGCATTGGTAATGCCACTCTCTCTAAAGCCGCAGGAGATGGCGAGGGAAACTAGGGAGTGAGCGGCGGAGAGGTCTCTGCACTCGAGAGCAATTATGAGGGGCTCGAATCGGAAGACGAGTTCGGAGACGAAGGGGGAGGGAGTTGGCTCGGAGGGGAAGAGGATAGAGTTGCCATGTAATAATTTCTCAAATTAAATAAAAATTCCACGTAATAAAAATTTCACGTAACTATGCAACACGTCAGCACCAACTAACGCCGTTTGTTACAATTTAACGGTTAGGGTAAAATGTGTTCATTTTTACAAAAAATATGACCCAATTGAGACAGAAAAAAACTTGAGGACCCAACTGAGATTTTCATACAAACTTGAGGACCAACGGAGGGTTTAAACCGTTTTTTTTTTAATTTTAGTTTTTTAATTTATTGTATTTTAAATTAATATATAAATATTATTTAATTTTTTAAAATTATTACTTAATTATTTATAAAATAATTTTATTTTATTTAATAAAATAATTATTATTAATTTAATTTATGTATTATTATTTAAATAATAATTAAAATATTATTATTTATTTTTAGTTTTTAGTTTTTTTATTTTTTTATTTTAAATTAATATATAAATATTATTTAATTATTTTAAAATTAATACTTAATTAATTATAAATTGATTTTATTTTATTTAATAAAATAATTATTATTAATTTTAATTTATGTATTATTATTTAAATAATAATTAAAAATTTTGATGTGACGACGTCTGTTGAATTTGTGTTTTTTTTAGTTTTTAGTTTTTTAATTTTTTATATTTTAAATTAATATATAAATATTATTTAATTTTTTTTAAATTATTACTTAATTATTTATAAATTAATTTTATTTTATTTAATAAAATAATTATTATTAATTTAATATATATATATTATTATTTAAATAATAAATAAAATATTTTTTAAAAATCTATTAAACGGATGTGATCACATTGAAGTTTTTTTTTAAATAAAAATAATAAACTAAAATATAAAATATGTAAACGAATGTCAACATCCGTTGAAGGTGAAACATATGTCAACATCCATTTTATAGAAAAACAAATTAAGTATGGGATAGTGCAGGGAACGGTTGGTGGTGGTGGAAGGACCAACTCTCAGAACAAAAACAAAACGTTCCCATTAGTCACGTATATAAAAATTAAAAACATTTTCTAATCAGACAAAACATGTGTATGATGAAAGAAAGGATGCTGTAAACCGTCTGTTAATAATTTCCTTTTTCTGTAATATACATTTTCTTATTAATAATAACTTTGTTACAAAAGTTTGCATCTAATTTAAATTTGTTTAATTTGTCCAGTTTGCTTAAAAGTTACTCGTGTTTTGTTTTTAAAAGGCATATAAGAATATTAAAACAGAAAAATATATTCAAATTGTTTTTAATTTCAACTCTTACGTTAAATTATTGAATTAAACATATATTATAAAAAAATCACTACATTATATCATATATTTAAACAAATATACGTATATATAACCATAAAAAAGTAAAAGTAATAGTTAAGCAGCAATATTCTACAATTATTTCCATGTAAACGTTTTTATTTAAAAATATTAAAAGAAAAAGGGTTAAATATGTTTTTAGTCCCTAAACTATTGGCCGTTTCTGGTTTTCGTCCCTCTTTCAAAGTAAGGTACGATTTGGTCCTCAATCTTTAAAAAACGTTCGTTTTAGTCGAAAAAACGAACGTTTTGAGGACTAAAACGATGACTAAAAACAAAATTTTAAGGACTAAAACGAACGTTTTTCTAAAGAATGAGGACCAAATCGTACCTTACTTTGAAAGAGGGACGAAAACCAGAAACGGCCAATAGTTTAGGGACTAAAAACATATTTAACCCAAAAAAAAACTACCTAATTATTTAAATTTCAGTTCAAACCAGGTACTATCAGGTTCTTATTTCATTTCAACTATTTTTTTCTCAGTTTATATGTTTCTTTTTTTATTTGATCATTGTTTTATGAATCTTTCAAACCTAGCTGATCGATTAATTTCAAATAAATGTGAGTGAAACTGTTTGTAGAAAAGAAAAAAAAAACATTAGAATGACATACAGAAAATAATAAAAAGGTTAATATATTTTTAATTTCTTAATTTTTAGTAAAAATTAAAATTAGTTTATTTTTAAAATTTTAAATCAATTTAGTCTCTCATTTTTAAAATGAGATAAATTTAATTCTTTTAATTAAATTTTATTAAATTTATTTAAAATTTTAAATACATTAATACTTCAAATAAATTTAACAAAATTTGATTAAAAAATATAATCAAACAATTATAAAAAAAAATTAATTTAAAATTAAAAAATAATATAAAATATATTTAATCCTAATAAATAAAATGTTAAATTGTCATTTTTTATAGTGTTTTATTTTATCTTCATTTCCCTCTCTATTTGGAAAGATTCCAAGCATTTTTGTGGACTAAGTCATAACTTCCCACCGTTAATTGCTTTATTTAAAAGACAAATTGGCAGGTTAAAATGGATTATTGTGTGAATTTTGAAAGATCTAGAAGAAAAGGGACGTTATAATAATTATAAGTTAATACAAAACTTACATTTATATTATCATCATAGGCTGTTTTTTTTAATCATATTTTAAGTTTTATTTTGATTATTATATGCAATATTTAATAAATTATAAAGTATAGAAGAAAACTCAAATACCATATCATATCATAGCTATTGAATGTGTTATTTTTTTAATCATATTTAGAGTTTCATCTTAGTAATATATTCACTATATATTTAATAAAATGTAAATTATCAAAATACAATTTCATATTTAATAGGATAAGAATGTGTTGAGTGCCATAATTTTACTTATAAATAAATTAATATTTCATATTATACACTTAATGTTTATATTATTTAATAAAATTTTGAGTGGAGAAGATGTTTCTTCTTGCCAAAGTTTACATAAAACTTAGAAAATCAAACAAATAATACAAAAAAAAAAATAAGGAATTCTAAATGTTGATTTTGGAATTCTATTGCTCAAATAAAAATGAGATAGGAGTGAAACAAATCTTTCTCTTTTGAATATTTTCACTTTTACTTACGTAGGTTACACATTTATTATTTACGTAAAAATGAGAACTATATAAATTTATCTCATTTGAATGGTTGTTGAATCTTAAAATATTGGTAAGTTAAAAGTATTGCAATTTTTTTTTCTATTATTGAATTTCGCCTTAGCGAAATTTTGTTAAGCAAATTTGTACATGATGATGTTTTGAGTTAAAACATTATGAATAAGGTGAGAATAACTAAGATTGTTTTATAAATTACTTGAGTGTGATTAATAATATACTATGTATATAGATAGATGTGATATTTTGTATAGGTTAATAGTTATTAAAAATATATTAGATGTGTAGTGTAAGTTTAAAGTTAAGAGATTGATGGAAATATCCAAACTTTACTCATACACTAAATCAAATAGAAAACTATATTATGTAATAAAGAGTCTTTTTGCACTAAAGTCTTAATCACTAAAATTTAATTAAAGGTTTAAAAAATTTTGTCCTTATATTTTAAGTAATTATTCAATGTTTTTTTTTTTTAAATTTAGTGTTGTCTTTATTTTTCTTTAAAAAGATTCAATGTAATTTCTTATATTTCGAAATTTTAATATAATATTTATTATTCTTCCTAATTTGTGTTCCTTTTTTCTCTATTTCTTTTCTCCAAATTTTTTATATTTCAAACTTTCTATACTATCAAAAAAAAAAGTGAGAAACACGTGAAACCACTATTATTATTATTATTAAAAAAAATTATGAAATTAATTTTAGGGAAAAAACATTTAAATTCTAAATATTCCAATTTCATAAATTTTATTTTACATATTTTTCTTTTAAGGTGGAAATACCTTTTAATAAGAGATTTATTTTCTTTCTTATAACATCATCATTTTTAAAATACAATGAGAGAACAAATACGAAAAAGGACTAATATCATATAATTATTTTCTATAAGGTTAATATAATTTAACTAACGAGATTATATTTTTTAAAAAAAAAAAAATATATATATATATATATATATATATATAAATTAAGTTGAATAAAAGATAGATAGATATTTATTATTAAAAAAAGAAAACTTAAATAATACTTCTGCGATTATGGAATGCTGGTGTTGGTATCAAAATTTAATACTAGAATCCTAGAAAGTTCGAATCTTTAGTTTTGCCAGCATCATGTGCAACACATTTCAATGCAACAACCATCTGGATCAACATTTAATTAATATTATTCCTGGACAATGATGAAGAGTATAATCCGCTTAAATTTATAAAGTCGTGGTAATTTGAATCAATTTCATCCAATTGTAAGGATTTGTTTTAATTTCCTGGACAATGAGATCTCCTTTAAAGATTTGTTTTAATTAACAAAAATTATTTTAAAACTAAATTAAAAATATAAAAGTATAAAATACAAAAAGAAATATATATTTAACTGTAAAATTATAAAACTCAAGAATACAAAATTATTAAATTATAAGAAATACAAAATTATAAAATAAACAAATATAAATTTATAAAATTATAAAACTGTTAAAAAATTATGAAGTTATAAAACTGAGAAATTATGAAATTATATAATTATAAAATTAAAAAAATATAATTTATTCACTTCTAATCCCTGATTAACAATAATTATCCTCTCCTCTTACCCCTAATCTAACACGAATTAATCAACTAAGTGAATATTAATTCAATTTTCTTAAAAATAAATTAAACAAATATAATGCACCTAATTAATTAATCTGCACTATCACAGACTAAGCAACTGTGACTCTAATCAACTAAGCGAAGATTAAACACAAATTAAGCAACTAAGTGTGTACCTAATTGCATGCTCATAACAAATTTAATATGGTGACTGGAAACGGGTGTATAAATAAGAACCGAAAACAAGATTAGTAAACCCAATTGCAGAAACAAAATCAAGCATGTAATTACAATGAAAATGTCAAACAAATTCAGTACAGCACAAAGAGAAGAACAAAAACGAAAATAAACCCTAACCTAACCTCCAACAAAGTAGGAAGAGAGCCCCTCAAAATGTGCCTAATTTTCAAAAGGGTGTTGCTCCCTCCACCACCCCAAGTGCTTATGCACCTCCCCACTATTTTCTTTTATTTCAAAAATACTCTACACCTCCCCACTATTTCCTTTTATTCCAAAAATACCCTACACCTCCCCATTATCCTTAACAATCTTTCTCTTTCTCTCTCTGCATTAATGGAGCATTCATATGACTTAGATTTAAACTTGTGATATATTGCAAAAATGGGTCTAAAGAGTCAAAAGTCTGACCCAACAATACAAAAATAAATTAAAAACGAGATTACAAACTAAATTAAAAATAGTTACTGATGTGGACAATAGTATTAAACTCAGATAATTCAAATTAATTAAAATATGAATTATTGGTCAAATTAAACCCAAATAATAAAATTGAAAGAATAATGGACAGTTAAGCACATTTCACTAATTAAATTCGATGTAAAAAACTAAGTGAATAGAACAAAATAATGACTCATCAATATGTAAATTGTGTCTACAAACTACAATGCCATGTTATCAATTACTAGAGTGAGTACTTTTTCTTCCTACCGAAACACTCAACAACTATGCAACCCCTGATCCATTTTACTTAGACAAGTGTTTCAACAACTAAGCAACACAACCGAGTAGATTCAACAATTATGCAACACAGTTGAGTACTGGACAATTTGATAACATAGTAAAGTAAACTAGACAACTCGGCAACAAAGCCTTGCTATAAGAGCTTTGCCTGAGTTCTGTCTGATCAAGTTGACCTATAAGAGTTTGCCTTAGAAAAAATTGACCTGTAAAAGCTTAACCTTAAGAGGTCGTCGACCTATTAGAATTTGACATGAAAAAAGTCGATATATGCAGAGAATTTTCTAGAGAAAATCGACTAACAAAGAACAAGATCTATAATAACTCAATTTGAAAAATTCAATTTAAAAAAAATCAACAAATAATCAATCTGGACAAACTCAACCTAAAAATCTTAATTTATGAAAACTCAAATAAAAAAACCTAATCAAATAAACATAAAATATAATTACTTTAATAATAACAATTGCAATAATACAACTTAGTTTTTATATTATCTCATTACATAATAATTTAACTATTTTATTATTTGTATATACAAAATGAAAGCAATAATTTAAAAAGAAAAACGTGCGTAACACGGGTCACTCGACTAAATGGTTTTTGAAAAAACATCACAAGTTATAACAAAAAAGTTATTATACACTCAGTACAACCTACAGCCGTATCTACCAATCAGCATAGAAGAGTTGGTATAGAGAATTCTTCCTAGAAGAGTTCGATTAACAAGAGCTAGACTTACAAAAGCTTATTCTAAAAGAAGTAAACCAATAAAAACTCAATCTAGACACATTCAACCTAAAAAAAAATCTTGACATATAAAAACTCAACTAAAAAAACTTAATCAAATAAACATAGAATATAATTACTTTAATAATAACAATTACAATAATACAACATAATTTTTTTTTATAGTATCTCATTGCATAATAATTTAATTATTTTATTATTTGTGTTACTACCGAGGACAGGCGACCGACCGGGGAGGTTTAGACAATACCGAACGGTAGAAGCAAGGCTAATATGTCCGATCGGTGTCTCAGCCTGATATGTCCGATCGGATCTATTAAGCGTAATATGTCCGGTCGGGCTGATATCTAAAACTGTGGACGGGAGACAACAGTTGAAGGCTCATGAATGTGTAGTTAATGAGGTAACGGTCATTGTCGAGTATTTAAGATGTGCATTAAAGCCATTAAAAGGCAAATTAATGGTAATATTCCCTGAAATCATATAAATAGCAGTCAAAGGAGAAGATAAACTCTCTGTTCTTTGATAATTATATAGACTTGCAAAACCCATTCTGATTTGAGCATCGGAGTGTTTGCTGCAGGTCAACCCATTTGTGTGGAGAACAAGTGGAGGAGAGCGAAGGAAAGAAGGACCGATCGGTGAAGAGATTTCCGGACAGGATAACAGAAGTTTTCCTGGTCCCATTCAGCACAAACAATGTGTATATACAAAATGAAAGCAATAATTTAAAAAGAAAAACGTGCGTAATACGGTCACTCGACTAAATGGTTTTTTAAAAAATATCACAAATTATAACAAAAAGTTATTATACACTCAGTACAACCGTATCTACCAATCACCATACTCTATCTTCCCTCATAAAGACAGAACAACTTCATCAGGAGAGAGAGAGAGAAAAAGAGGATGAGAGAAGAAGGTATCAGAGAAGATGAATCCCCTGTTAGTTTGTTTGAGACAAAGGAAGGAAGATTCCGAGGATTGTACAAGGTATTTGCAACAACAATATTTGGCGCTGTTTGTTTGATCTGGGTTTACAGAATGGTGAACATGGGCAGAATCGAAAGAGGAAGGTGGTGTTGGATGAGTGTTATGGTGTCAGAGTTTGGTTTTGGATTATACTGGATCATCACACAGTCTGTTCGATGGAGAATACTCTACCACACACCTTTCAAACACACCCTCTTAAACAGGTCACCTACTTTTCTTCATCCTCTCTCTCTCACTCTCTCCCATGGAACACTTCAAATATCTTCACTAAACATTTTTAGCCTCACTTTTACTAAATATAATCATATTTTACTTTTTCTTTTAAACCTAACAGATACTCACTTTATCTTAACAAATATTGATATATATTTTTTATCATGATGAGAGAAAGAAAATTTTTTATTTATCCTTTATTTCTTGTTTTTATAAATTTATTGTTACTTTTTCCGAACTTAATTATATATTAATATTAATTTTTTCTTTCATAAAATTCGAAATAGTTATTATAAATCAAATACATTATTTCTATAAAATATTCACAAATGTTAAATAAAATTAATAAAATTACCTTTTTTAGGATTATAATTACTTTTTATTATATTGAAAAAATATAACAATACAATTATATTGAAAAAATAAATTACCCTCCTATGTCATCGTCTGAATGAAAAGATAGATATGGAACCTTTAAACCCTAAATTTGAAAGATTTAAACATTTTTAAAAATCAGTTTTAAGTTCATTTTTCTAATTTAGAATACTAATATAACATATATATATATATATATATATATATATATATTTAAATGAATAGATAAAACCTGAATAAAAGTAGAATTAAACTTTTTTTATTGCATCATTCATATTTATTAATTTCTATTTTTTTCTTTTACTTTTCCCATCCCTCATTTTAAAGTTGAGATATATGTGGCGAGAATGCTAGGACAGTATTCATTTTATATATTGGTTTGACTTTTATGATGTAATAATAGTATGTGAACTATTTGTAATATAAGTGTATATTTTATTTAAAAAAAGTTAAAATTTTGTGGGGCAACTACCCCCAAAGTCTACTAAGTGGATCTGCGGCGATGATATAATAAAAAAAAAAATTGAAAAGTAGATTAAAAAATATATAAAAGAAAACTACCCTTTCAAATTGAGGATGACTGCCAAATCTTGCAAGTTGCAACCACACATTCTGGTGTTATAGTCAATGGAGATTAATTTTTTTCTTTTATCTCTTTCTTTTTTAATTAAGAATAATATCAGATCTTTCTTTTTGTCTAAGAATATATTTCTTTTCTTTCTCTTCATTTTTTCAGAATATCCTTTCAAGAGAGGATACGAACCAGACAGTGCTTCGTTCACACACGTCAAATCTACTATTTTTTTTTCCAATTTAAAATTATTTGGACAAAGAGAATTATAAAATATATTTGACAAAAATAATTTTAAAATATTAAAATAATATTTTTAAATTAAACGTAATTTTAATGTTCATTAAATATAAAATTATCAAAGTTCATTTTAACTAAATCTACTATACTATAACTATAATTATTTTGCATCACCAAAAACACTAATTTCTACTCTTCTTTCGTAGAAAAAGTTTTGAAATGATAGATATTATTTTAAATTTAGTGAAAAACATGATTTCAATTTTCTAAATATATATCTTTTTAATTTATTTACGAAAATGGTGTTTAGTCTTGTGTCTTTTCTTGTTTTGTCTTTTTTAGGTAAGAAAATAACCATTTTAAGACTATTCTGCATCAAATTTAAGAGATAAAGTTTAAGTCTGCACCACAACTTATGTTGATAACTTACTGATTTTATCTGTTATCAATGTTATATATATAATTTCAACTTTTATCATTATTTATTTATGGATTATTACAATAAAATAGTGAAAAAAACCCCACTGTGTAACTTCCAACACAGGTATAGACATCACTGGGATGGTGCCGGACTCAAACAACATCTCCATCAAATTATAAATATCGTTAAAATAGACTTTAATAATAGTTCTGATGAAGTGGACTTTAAGTCTAAGTCAACCCAGAAAATCAACTTATAATAAGATGAGGTTATCCACTTATATATTATAAATTTATCTTGTCTCTAGTTGAGGTGAGACTTTTAATACACCTCCCTTACGCCGAGGTATAAACATCATTTTGAACTGTGAAACTAAACATTAATGGGTGGTCCGATAACAGTCCGATAGCGGTTAAAACGACATACTCAACAAACAACAAATAAAGTCCACTTCTTAACATTGTACAATTTTTTTGGACAGATATGATGAGGAGAATTTACCAGCAGTGGACATTTTTGTATGCACGGCTGATCCAAAACTGGAACCTCCATGCATGGTGATGAACACAGTGTTATCAGCAATGGCATACAACTATCCTGCAAATAAATTGAACGTATATCTCTCTGACGATGGAGGCTCTGAGCTAACATTCTACGCTCTCTTAAAGGCCTCCATTTTTTCCAAACATTGGTTACCCTTTTGTAGAAGATTCAATGTTGAGCCTAGGTCCCCAGAAGTCTTCTTTGCTCATCCCCAAAATTCAAGCACTAGCACTGAGTATCAGAAAGCATATTTACATATCAAGGTAACCAAGTTTTTTTTTTTTATTAAGCATGTTGAATTTACGTATGTATAATTAACGAGATTGTATCTATATATGTATGTCAGAAATTGTACGAGGAAATGAAAAGTGAGATTGAATCAGCAGCAGTAAAGGGAGAGCTTCCAGAGAATGTGAGAAATGAGCACAGGGGATTCTCAGAATGGAACCCAAAATCGACAAAGCAGGATCACCAGTCTATTGTGCAGGTATGAACATTTTTAATTTTCTGAGAAAACATAAAGAACATATTAGTTTTTCTACGTAGTTAATATCTGTTCATGATTATGTTAGATTATAGTGGATGGAAGAGACAGAAATAGTGTAGATGAAGATGGATTTGAACTTCCAACAGTGGTATACATGGCACGAGAGAAACGACCCAACCATCCTCATCACTTCAAAGCTGGTGCTGTTAATGCACTGGTGAGTGATTAAATCACTAACTATATGTTTGATAAAAATGATCAAATATACATTTTTTAAACTTTTTTTGCATTCAGTGTGTATGCTAATTAAACTTGGAATGTCTTAAGCTTATTAACTCTTTATCTAACAATAAAATGCTTACAATTGTGCAGATAAGAGTATCATCCGAAATAAGCAATGCTCCTTTCATCCTCAACTTGGACTGTGACATGTACTCCAATAATGCAGATACAATTCAAGAAATACTATGTTTTTTCCTGGACGAAACAAAAGGACAAGATATAGCATATGTACAATTTCCCCAAAGCTTCAGTAACATCACCAAAAATGACCAGTATGGAAATTCTTATCTTGTAAGCGCTAAGGTGAGTAATAAAATTACTTATAACATTAACTTTACCCAGACTATAGATGTTAACACGGTGTATGTATGATATATAGTCACACAAAAAGATGAACTAACACTATCGAGTCTGATTTTGTAATGCAATAAAGTACGAGTTAGCTGGCATATGCGGATATGGAGCAGCCTTGTTCTGTGGAACAGGATGCTTACATAGAAGAGAAAGTCTTTCAGGATCTCACTTGAAAGATTACAAAGTAAATTGGGAGAAGAAGCCTAAAAGAAACAATAACAGAACAATTGATGAACTGAATGAAGCATCGAAGGCTCTTGCCACTTGCACCTATGAAGAGGGCACCTTATGGGGGAAGGAGGTACGTATATGTTTGCTTTCTAAATTTCTATTTAAAAGCATTCTGTAATGAAAAATAATTTTTTACACCATTTGAACCAGTTCATAATCGGGGATATTTTGATCATTAAAACTTCTGAGTGTTGCAGATGGGATTAGTGTATGGTATTCCTGTAGAAGACGTTGCAACTGGCCTTGTAATCTCGTGTAGGGGTTGGAAATCTATTTATTACAACCCAGAAAAAAAGGCATTTGTGGGCATAGCTCCAACAACCTTGGATGTAGCATGTCTTCAGCATATGAGGTGGTCAGAAGGCCTGTTCCAAGTTTTCTTCTCCAAGTATTGCCCTTTCATTTATGGGCATGGAAAGATACACTTGGGTGTTCAAATGGGATATTGCAATTACCTCTTGTGGGCTCCTATGTCCCTGCCCACTCTTTGTTATGTCATTCTTCTTCCTATCTCCTTGTTTCATGGCATTCCATTGTTCCCAAAGGTTGTCTCGTAGTTGGAATAAATTTTGTTTCTTTCTTTGATTTTGTTGCACTCATTTGCTCTCCTTTCGTGTTTTTGCAGCTTTCAAGCATGTGGGTCATTCCATTTGCGTATGCATTTCTTGCTACCTATGGCTATAGCTTGTGTGAGTATTTGACTTGTGGATCCACGACAAAGGCATGGTGGAATTTGCAGAGAATAAAGTTCATCCACAGAGTCAGCTCTTATCTCTTTGGTTTCATCGATACCATGACAAAGCAACTAGGATTGTCACAGACAAACTTTGTGATCACAGATAAAGTAGTAACTGAGGATGTTCAAACCAGATACGAGCAAGG
>NC_142174.1:6387160-6496461 GCF_029865625.1 Vigna umbellata | reverse complement strand
GTTTTCAAGAACTTGTTTGTTGAACTTGTTTATCGAACTTGTTTGTTATTATTGTTTGTTATTCATACTACACTACACGTTATACATCTAATCTTTAGGGTAGAACTAAGAGTATATTGAAAATAACTTCAAATGACCTGAAAGTTAGTTCAAAGCACCAAAATATTATGAGAAGCCCCACAAAAAATTTTAGATCAAAATTCAAAGTCTAACTATTTTAAATATTTTTGCAAAGTTTGAAAAAAATAAATAAATTTCTGAAAAATAGAAAACAGCGTTTTCTGGAAAATCTAGAAGGATTAGCTGGCTACACAAGCTAGGACAATACCATAAATTTGTTTTAACCCCAAATCCATATATAATAATAGCAAATCGGACAATCGGAGCAAAAGTTATGGTCATTTAAAGATCTATCATTGTTTACTTTCCAAATAATTTTTATACTTCACAGAGATCCAAAGTAAGAGCTCTTGTTGTTTTTTCCGAATTAGGGGTTCTAAGGGAGAGGTAAAAAAAATTTCTAACCAAAACCAATAACCATAACTATCAAAACCAAAAATCACAAGTTAATACTACTATTGTCATAAGTTTTTCGCTTTTTTTTATAGTTCATAGTTCATGCTATATAAAATACAAAAAACTAGATTACATTTGTTGTTTTTCTGCTTTTCAGGTATCGTAGTAAATAAGGAGTTTAAAGTTGATAAATCAGCTAATTGTTCGAGACACAACAAAAGACGTGAATTAAATAGAGAAATTTAATAAGCATGAGAAGAAGGGAGAATCCAAGGGATTGCAATATAATAGAGAACCTTGAGGCAGGAGGAAGATAAAACACTTTGAATACTTTGATTAATCGAACTTTAGTCTTTTTGGCTAGAACAATTATGATACTTGATAATCTTTTTTTCGATTAGACATACATTTCTCCTTTAAAATGATACTTGATCATCTTTTTACCGACTAGATGATACTTGATAATCATATTATTGGTCAAATGATTTTTTATCATCATTTAGGATGATATTTGATCATTTTTCTCCTTTACGATGATCATGATCATCTTTTTGTCAATCAAATTATTTTAGATCATCTTTAGGATGATACTTGATCATCTTTTTGTCAATTGAATGATTCTTGATCTTCTTTGGGATAATCCCTTGTCATTTTTCTTCTTTAGAATGATACTTGGTCATCCTTTGTCGATCATATGATACTTGATCATCATTTTACCGATAAGATGATTATTGATCATCACTTGGGATGATACTTGATCATCTTTCTCCTCTAGGACGATAGACGAACATCTTTTGTCGATTTGATGATTTTTGATCGTCTTTGGGATGATACATTAAAAGGTCATTCTCGGGCCTCTTAAGGTAACCCACATTCTTTGAGTGGAGAAGGCCTAAGAAGGTCGTCTTCAGGCACCTTAAGGCAATCAAACTTCTTTTTTTTTTCAAAAAGATATAAATGAGGTGGAATATTCATATTTCATTATTACTTGCTCTTATAAACTCCTCGAGTAATTGTCTAGATTCCTCATTCTCCCTTCTGTGCTTTTGCTACCTTTGAAATTCACTAGTCTAATGTCTTATCTCCTCATTCTATCTTTTTAGTTCCCTTATTATGTCCATCAATTGTTCCATCATAGGTTCCCTAGATCCTCCTCCTCCTAACATGTTTTCTCCTTACTCTCCAAATTATTTTGTGGTACAAGAATAGTTTTACCTATCCCATGGTAAGTGCTAAAATTTTCTAACCAAAAAACACTAAAACCGATAGGCTAGAAACACGCAAAATGTGATTTACCTTTTTTCTATCTCCAAATATTCCTTTTATCCGCTTCTTTCAAACCCTTCAGATTCATATCCGTCTTCCAAGCCTAAAACTCCCCATTTACTCTAATTTTCTTTAATGTCTGTTCTTAATTATTCCTAACTCCCTTTACTATTATCAAATCTATTAACATCTATCTATCAATTAATGAAAACTTTTTCCTATCTTTATTGGGTCTATTGGTCCATGATCACTGAGTCTATCACCAAAAAATTGCTTGATCCAAACAAGAAAATTGAAATCTAAGATATTTCAATTGTTTTGTCCAAACAAACCATTTAAGAAATAAAGAGAATTAAATTGTAAGTAATTCAAATATCATATTTATTGAAATTCAACGTCCAAACACAATGACAATTTTAGTTAATTTACTTAATATATATATATATATATATATATATATATATATATATATATGACAAATTGTTTGAATTGTGTAAATAAAATGAATTTATAAATGGGAATTAGGTAAAAATGAACTTTTAAAAACATAATACTATATCTTTTTCAACAATAGCCCTTCAATATATAATTTGTACATTAGTTATGTCATAAATCAATGTGCTAAATCTCCCATATATAACATCAAAATTCATATTATCAATCTTGTATGTTTGATGACTAAAATAAGAAGCCAACAAATACTTTTAACATTTGTACAGTAACAATTGAAGTGATAGTCCACTTTCCACATTGGTTATGAGACATAATATGCAAAATTTATGTCCACTTGTTACATGTGAGACTTTCCATATCAATCAACAGCTATTATATATAAACTCTTCCACTTTCCATGTCAGTGGATCAATGTCAATTATAAAAATAATCTACGTGCACTTTTTATGGAAATTTTAAAGTACTTTTCAAAACTTTTTCAAATGATTAATCTCATACTTTGCATAATATGTTTTTTTCTCTTTAATAATTTTCTTTTCTATTATAAGTTATATTTGGAATTTGTAATTATTGTTCTCATGATAATATTGATGGGAAGTTTGTCTATCTTAAATTTTGGAGTGTGACTTATATATCTAAAACTCATGTGGTAAATACCTATTAAACTCACTTGGCCGGATAAACATTTATGGAGAATAAGTGTTGCAATTAGTTTTAAGTTAAAATCTAATTAATTGACTTTTGACTAATATGCTATCTTGCTTTAATTATAAAAAAAGGTAACAACATACAAACTAAAAATATACGAAAGTTTGAACATTAAACCCAACATAACATAAATCTTTAGTATAGGATATACTAAGTGACATTATTTTGTGTTTTTCACTTTGGACACTTTGTTTTAAACCGATGTAGCATGCAAACATCTTGTATAATATTTGAAAATGTTGGCATTACTCGCAACTTAAATTTTGAAGCTTTCAAATTAAAGACTTATATGTAGGTTCACAGCTTATGTAAAATTATGTTTGAATATGTAATATATAAATATTTTGTATAATATTTAAAAATGTTGGCGTTACAACTTAAATTTTTAAACCTTTCAAATTAAAGACTTATGTGTAAGTTCATATCTATGTAAAATATTATTCATTTATCATCAAGATTCATATTGTCTAAAGGTTTTTGAAGATTAGGGTGTAATTGATTAGATAATGTCTAAAACTAATTTGGATCAACAAAATAAATATACTCTTAAATTAAAAATTATAATTTTGTTATTTTAACTTTATTATTTATTAAAAGTTCCAATGTTAATTGTGCTATTCACAATTCAATTAACTTTTATATACTTTTTTTACAATTATTAAAAAAAGAAATAATGTATAAGATTCAATATACAATATTCAGTAGTTTCTTTATAATTAATAAAAATATACAATTTTATAAAATATCCTTAATAATCAACTATGCCAAAAGATTTAGCAACTTCGGTGCATGTATTTTCTCCAAGACAAAATTTATACACAATATATAATCAGGGTTTGTTTATGCTACTCACTTATTATGAAAATTAAATTTTTATTTTGACAATGAATAAAATAAAAGAATTCCATGAAAAACTTATATAAATAATGAAAAAATCTCAAATTAAAACTAAAGGGATTGCATCCGAGAATTGTTGTAGTAGATTTACATACCTGTGATGAGGGAGTGACATTAGCCGTGCGAAATTGATGATATGCCAAAGATAGGTAGTATAAATGTTGAAAGGATCAAAGCTTCTTAGCACATCATGTTCGAATCTAAGATAGATAACATTATTATATTCATTAAACCATACTCACATTATTCATAATACTCCATGTCATCTTCAACGATTCATAAAATAAAATCAATCAAAAAATATTCTTTATATGAAAATGTTTCTTGAACAAATTTAAAAAATGAACCACTATGGAGTTTTCAAACAAAGATTCATACATATAGTAGGTCGATACCAAGAAGAATCTTACCACATTATAGGATTTGGGTCTGCTTTTGTTTTAGGCTTTTACCTCTCCCACGTAGCAAAAACAGAGTAACAGAACATGTGGCAGTTAACCACAAAGAGTACTGTATACGACATCAGTGTGCCACGTGGCGAACTCACAATCCCTCATTATTCACTTGCAAGCCACGTATATTATACCACAGACCAACTCCAACTACGCCCAATTACACTCTTGTGGGTTTCAATCATCTCACTCACTTAATCCATTTTCTTCCTTTATCCAACACCAACCCACCACAAAACAGATAAATATATAAATAAACAAATAAATAAACAAATAAATATATATAATATTTTTTTTATTTGGCAAACCAAATCCTGAAGTGTAAACCACTCCAAAAAGTAGAAAACAAAACCATCTTCAATCGTTGAAATATAAAAATAAATAATTAAAAAATCAGGCATAATTAAAAAAAGAAATGACTGTTTCAGAAGCGATTATTGTAATCCATTATAATCACTCACTTTCCACAAGCACCTCTCTCTAATCCCACCCCTTAATTATCGTTCTCTCTCTCTTTCTCTCTCTATGCAGTTTCTGTGTTTGCCATTCCTTCTCCATCGCCGGAACACTTCTCCGATCGATCTAACCATCAATTTTACGGCATTCACATCGGTGATTTTACTTCAATGATTCCTCACTCGGATCCGTAGCTTTCACAATCTGCGAACCGTTTTCCTTCGCCATTATCGTTTCTCGCTTTCAGATCCGAATCCCGACGCCAAAATCGGGGGATAACGAACTAACCGTTGATACATGGATTAGCATCACCTCGATGAAAACCTTTCCCTCACGCAGCCACACGTTTTCCTCGTGCACAACCTCCCCTTCAGCACTACGCACCACTTCCTCATCATCGTCATCATTCATTCCTAGGGTTAGGGTTTCCGTCGTGCGACAGCAAAATGTTCAAGAAAATCATGAAAGGCGGGCACAAGAAGCCCTCCAAGTCCGACGCAAGCGATCCCGGGTCTGCGGCGTTCGTCGCCGCCAACCGCAACTTGCCAGCGTTGCCCTCGCCCAATGTCGTCGTGAACCACGCCTCACGCGGAACTGGAGGTGCGGCGCCTCCTAGCTCCGGCACCGCGATGCCGCTTGTGCCCACCCCCGGGGCCATGGAGCCTTTGCCGCCGTTCCGCGATACGCCGGTCGCTGACCGCCAGAACCTCTTCCTCCGCAAGCTCCACATCTGCTGCTACGTCCTGGACTTCTCCGACACGCTGAAGAACGTTAGAGAGAAGGAAATCAAGCGCCAAGCGCTGATGGACCTCGTCGACTTCATCCAATCCGGCTCCGGCAAGATGTCGGAGCATTGCCAGGAGGAGATGATCAGAATGATCTCAGTCAACATTTTCCGGTGCCTTCCTCCGGCGTCTCACGAGAACACCGGCCAGGAACCCACCGATCCTGAAGAGGAGGAACCAAGCATGGATCCGACCTGGCCTCACCTTCAGCTCGTCTACGAGCTTCTCCTCAGATACGTGGTTTCCTCTGATACCGATACGAAAATCGCAAAACGGTATATTGACCACTCCTTTGTTCTCAAATTGCTTGATTTGTTTGACACTGAGGACCCGCGGGAGAGGGAGTATTTGAAAACCATACTGCATCGTATATACGGGAAATTCATGGTGCATAGACCGTTTATTAGAAAGGCTATTAACAACATTTTTTATCGGTTCATATATGAGACTGAGCGGCACTCTGGTATTGGAGAGCTTCTGGAGATTCTTGGGAGCATTATTAATGGGTTTGCGCTGCCCATGAAGGAGGAGCACAAGTTGTTTCTGGTGAGGGCTCTTTTGCCTCTGCATAAACCGAAATCTGTGTCCATGTACCACCAGCAGTTGTCTTACTGCATTACTCAGTTTGTGGAGAAGGATTTCAAGCTGGCAGATACGGTGATTAGGGGGTTGTTGAAGTATTGGCCTCTTACCAATTGCCAGAAGGAGGTTCTCTACCTTGGAGAACTGGAGGAAGTGCTGGAGGTCACACAGGCTGCGGAGTTTCAAAAATGTATGGTTCCGCTTTTTAGACAGATTTCACGCTGCCTCAATAGCTCTCACTTTCAGGTTCGTAAATGATTTCCATCTTTTATAATGGTGTTAGTTTGAAGTTGAGATTATGGGTAGCTGTGTTCCATTGTTCTTATTTCCAGTTTTGACTTTGCAATATTACTTATTGAACTGCTACCTTGTATGCTATGATACGTTGTACGTTATACATCCAATCTAGCTCTTATTTTTAACTTGTGGGTTTCTTATTTATAGAATGCGGGGGTTGGGGGATGTAAGTTTCAGCTGCGTAATTAATGAACTTTAATTGTCTCATTTTTTATGTTTTTCCATTTATAGCTCCATAGTGTAGTGGGATTGAATCCGTTTCCTTTTTTCTGTAAGGACAGTTTTAAGGTCTATTGTTTAGTTGCTTTTTATGCTATGCATGTATTGCTGATGCTCCAATAGATAGGAAAAAAAAGGAAAAGTAAATTATACTGTGTCATTACTATTAACGTGAGAAGAGGATTTTTGTTCTAGTTGAATTAATTGTATTCTGGTCTTTCACACATTGAAACTAAAATAGACAGACACATGCACATGCTTTTGCATGTACAAGGGTTTTGACTTCACTATTGTTCATTGTCTAGTTTAGAGCTGAGTACTTAAGTGGAAGTTAACCATTTGTAGTTATGAGATTGTGTGATTTATATATCTTTTAATGGTAAAATACCTTGCAGAATATAAAGATTATATGGCTGAGGATATATGTTGGGTACTCTAATGTTAATTTTCTGTTTGTTAAATGCATTAAGCTACTATTTTGTCTATAGTATTATTTAAGAAATCTGTGGGTTATATTTTATTTCTTTCTTGTTGTTATCTTTATTTATTATGTCGGTGACATGCATGTAATTGTACTTTAAGAATGGTGACATAATTGAAAACAAATCTTTAGATCACATCCCTGATTTGTTTGGACAACTGCAATACTCTTCTTGATTTAACATGGTTTGCACTGTGCCCCCTAACAACAAAATTCAGTCAAGTTATCGATGGAATCAGTCACTACATTCTAGAAATAGAAACAGTTTGAAAGGATTTAAGAATTCCTTGTGAACTTGTGCTTTGAGAAGCTGTGCTTAGCTTCCTTGATGCGGCATTATTGTGGATGACCTTATTTTCTCAACTGAATAGAAATGGGGAATATTTCAAAGGGACATAACATGTTCTCATAAGTCATAATCTGCTTGCATCATCTAACAGCTTCCTTTCAACAAACTCTCCTGTGAACACTTGGAAAGGAAATTGCTCTTTTATGAGGATAATTATACAAAGTAGTAAAAATGTACCTTCCAATTTTCAGAAATGCCATGTGTTGTGTGATTTTGCTTTAAATATATTAGAATCTAATGATTATGGATATGGCTTAATTTTTATTCCTATAGAGCTGAGGAGAGCCCTTGATGAATTATTCTGAAACCCTCATATCAATAATGATGGTTGTCTCATTATCATTTACTTCCAAATAATAAGGTAGTCACCTATTTTATTCTTATTGGTTGGCATCAAAGTCATGTTGAAATTTTATGGCTGTCTCAGTATCAAATCTGTACAGGAATTTGTTACTCCCTTTTGTTTCTTTTTCTGGAGTTGATAATTTTGTTTCATCTATCTGAAAGGTGAAAGCCAGTCTTTTTGCATATTTCTGAACTGGGTTTGAGCGTCCTCTTTGGAATCTAATTAATCAATTAAATAACTATTTCTAGGGCTGGCGATATGAGTCCTTTTTAGTAGATCCAATCTGAAGATTTCTGGAAGCTTTTGGTATTGTTCACTTAGTCAATAAAATATTTTCCTGATGCTTGTATGTCACTAAAGGCAGAAACTATTATTTATTCCAGTGAAGAGAAAATCAAAACCAAGGAAAGAAATATACCTGCACGGGATGCTCGTTAAAATATTGGGGGGAGTAATCATGTATTTCGGGGGAGTTAACTTGTCAGGAAATTACATAGTCTGTGATGTAATAAAAGGCTAGTCCTAGTGCACTGGTAAGCCTGGCCTTGGTGACCAGTTGGTCATGGATTCAAATTCAGAAACAGTCTCTGTGTTTATCTAAGGATGAGGTTTTGTACAAATAAACACTTCTGCACCTTCACATCATGAGGAATCTTGTGACACCGGGGTATGTCAGTTTTTTTTATTTACTAGAACTTTAAGGACAGGAAGAGATGGAAGTGAAAATCTATTTGCTGTAGAAGTTATTTGGTTTGGTGGGTTTAGCATTTCTGATGCTCACAAAAGACCATGGGCGAAATTCAGTTGTCATATCACATAATTTGTTACTGTTTTTAGCCAATGGCAGTGTTTTAAATCCTGGAAACTGGTGCGTGGCTGGGGATCAAAAAACACAAATAGTGGGGATAGCAAGATAGCTGCCATAAAAATGTATTTCTCAAGTATGATAAAAAAGTGCTCAAAATTCATGACACTCATAATTAACAATAAAAATGTTATAGGCATCCTAAACAAACATGCAATAAAATACCTAAAAAAGTCATATAAGTTCCTTAGATAGGAATTATCTCATTATCTTTGAAAGCCGAGTCTTCATTATCATTTTCACTACTATTCCATTTTTAGATTTTAGTTTTGGAAATTGAATATTAGAAAGTAGACTTTAAGTCTAACTTAATCTTGCAAAATCAGATTGTGAGTTTAGGTTTGTACTTGTTATATACTATAATTCGGTTATATCTTTAGTAGGAGATCTCCAAGACATTCTCTTACTATGAGGATTGAAAATCTCATGTGTGAGAGACTATGGGGAACCCGATAGAGGTTGACATGATAGGTTCAACAAACTTAAGGATAGACTTGGTATAGCTTTGACACCATCTTTTAAAGTAGACTTTAAACCTAATTTAACTTCAAAATGTTAGCTGTAAGGTGAGATTATATATTATATTTAATGTAAGATCTCCAACACTGTAAATCCAAAACTAGCTCTAGCCATTCTGGCTGCCACTTTAGCTGCCATAGCAGCGCCGGAGAGGACATCTTTTAGCTCAGCTCCTCTCCAGTACTTTAGTGGTGCTAGTTAAAACCCTACCTATAAGCTGTTACTATATGTAATTGGCTAACATAACCTTCATTTGGATGCACAGGTGGACCTATTTGATGGGAAGGGGAGTGGCACCCACATAAGGAAAATAATTCCTGGTTTTTAATTAAATCCACCTATAAATATTTTAAGAACCTTATATATTTATACTTTTTGCAACCCTAAAGTAGTATTACTGGCTCTACTTTTGGCCTGTGGCACATTGCAAATGATCTTCCATTCTTCACAAATTAAGTGTGGATGAGTTAAGATCATGAGGGTGTTGCAATTTATATGATTTATCAGGGAGCAAATTGCAATCGAGCCTTCGTTCATCTTTTCTGTTACTTCATTAATATGTTCTTTGTAAGCTTATCTTAGTTCTATCTTGTTCCTTCTAGTATCACGATGACGAAGCTGCTGTCTCTTGGTTTCTTACTAAGCCTCTACATGATAAAATCCCTTTGAAATTGCCAACAGTTGGCAAATAACAATCTTTCATCCAAAACTGGTTCGAATTTCTAAAATCTTAACTGATAATCCAATCCTCAGAAAATTGAGAGAATTTCTATCTGCAATTTCCCATCACAGCTTGGGCAATCTCATTTTTTAGTTTCTTTCACTTATTAGTGAGTGGAAGGCTGGAAATTTAAGCTGGCTATCGCAACAGGGGCTTATTGATAGAGTTTGGGTCATGAGGGTGGTATGCCTTTCATTGGAAACTTTATTGCGCTTTTGAATTGAAATTGGGTAAATTACACCCCTCCTTCTAGATGCTTAACTTCCATTGTCCTCTTCTCTATTTTAAAAAAATTAAACTCCTTTAAGAAATTGACGTGTTAACCTTCTTTTGTCCATTTTAACGTTGATGGCCCTTCTAGAGGACAGCTTTCCTCTCTTTGTGACTCTCTTCGTCATGGCTAACCTGTTTTAAATTTTAGATTTGCAGGTATTTATACCAAAATTTTAGATTTCATTTTAAATCTCTTAATATAATTCATTGATTCATTTTTGTTATGTTGACCGATTTTTCTACTCCCCTTCTATTGAAATTATTCAGCTACTAAGCTGCAGTATCAGTATGGATGTTTTCATATTCAGAAACCTTGGTATTTTATTGCAGTGTTAAGAGTTGTTGATGCTGAATTTGTCTGAAAAAAAAAGTATTCTGGTAGATTTTTCTGGTATAGCATTTTTTATCAGCAGGTATCATATAAAAAGACTGACAATTTGTTTAGTATTTGTTATATGATGTGAATATTGTTCTTCCCATACCGTAAAAAGAAGAAAATGAAAGGAGAAACATAAAGTAAAAGTCCTGAGCAAAGAGACGCCCCATAAAATAGCCATAGTCGAACATCGTAAGCCTTAGAATATGGTCTTAGTCAATATAGGAATGATGACTTTTATGTCTTCATTTTATTCATTTTTTCCTTAAAGAATTTTAAAAACAGCTTCTGTAATTAATTATGGAAAATGCTATTCTGAAGTTTTTTTAAATCAGCATAGAGGGTTTAGAATCGTGAACGGTCAGAACTGAATATTTTTACTGTTATTATTTTTCATGGTTTAGATGTTCTTTTGAGAAGTGTTTGCGCTTAGCCACACTGATACTGCAGGTTGCAGAACGAGCCCTGTTTTTGTGGAACAATGAGCATATCGTGAGCTTAATTGCCCAAAACAGGACGGTGGTACTACCAATAATATTTGAAGCATTTGAGAAAAACATCTCGAGTCATTGGAATCAAGCAGTACATGGACTGACGGTGAATGTTCGCAAAATGTTCCTGGAAATGGATGCAGAATTGTTTGAGGAGTGCCAGCGGCAGCACGCAGAGAAAGAGGCTAAAGCCAAAGATGTAGAAGAGCAGCGGGAACTTAATTGGAAGAGACTGGAAGATGCGGCTGCACAGAATGGATTTGAGGATATGGTCTTAACTTAGCCTTGTTACCACAACTGCTCTCATCCATTTTGGTGCCATTATTTATTGGTTTCTTTCTTTTCCACCTAATTTTTTCTCCTCTTCTATCTTATTATATATCACTTGGATAATTAGCAATTTTAAGAAATCAGTGATTAATGTAACTTATTCGAAGTTGTTAGCAATGTCTGCAGATTAAGAACGTTTTTGTGAAATACTTTCTTGTATTTTTCTCCTTTTATAAAGAGAAATACGGAAGATTTTTTCTTTTCATTTCTCAAGACAATATCTCACCTTTTCTTGCTTCTTGGATTCGGCCATTGTGATTGGAAATTTGAAGGCATTATACTCAAAAACATTCTACACTAAGGTCGTTATTGAATGACAGTTTTTTCTTCCAAAACTTGTTTCTTCCAAAACTACTGGACAATATCTTTTTATATTATACACGTTTTTTCTTGCTTTCTTTTTTATCGTTTAAATTAATATACTTTTCTCGTAGGAGTTTCAAACTATCAAAGAATGTGCTTTTGTTTATATATAAAATAGTGGGTTACGATGTGTGGGACAACTGAATTTATCAAATTTTAGCTATATGTTTAAATAGGAAATTTGTAGGAACATCAATGAAATTTATATTTTTTAAGTTGAGTTGATTTTGTTCAACTTGAAATTTGTAACTTATAATTTTTAAATACATTTTTTAAAAATCAATTTTGATAATTCAACAGTTTTCTTTTTAATTTCGTGCATATTCTTTTTATAATTTATTATGTAAATGCTGTTTTTTTTATTCAAATGAAGTTATCATCTTAAAATTGGTTCAAATAATTTTTTATTTTAATCAATTATAAATATAATATAGCTTTTACAACTATTCCAAATACGCTGACGACATAAAAGAAGTATGGTGAGAAATTTTACGAAATATTAAGAGAATTAGTGTAATTTAATAAAAATATGCTATACACTGATATTTTCTAGTGTATATATTTTATGTAAATAAAATAAAATATGTTAGTAATCCATTCAAAACATACTACTTGCAAACTAGGTTTTTCCGACAAATTATAAGCATCATCATGTATGATAGAGGGAAAATAATTGTGTAAATATATGTCTAGGTAAAGTCTATATTTGGTAGTAAATAGTTATCCGTAACAAAAGTATTTTTAAGAAACGAATGATATATTAATTCAATCATAAAACTTAACACATACAAACTCGTTTATTTGGTTCTGACAAATTTTAAGTATCATTGTATATAAGCAAATGTGTATGGGTAAAATACGTATCTGATACCATATACCTTTAAACCGAATATTTTTATATAATGAGTGTTTTTTGTTAATTGCATGTTAATGGGACAAAGAACTATCATAATTTTCAACTCATGAGTATCATTTATTAACACTAATAATTATTATTTGCATTTTCACAATGATAAGATAAAAATAATGACTGAATAAAGAGATAATTTTATTTAAATTTATACTTTAAACTTTCTATTTTTTTAAAAAGGACTACTTGTATTTGCCTAATTTTACGATACAATTGAATTATATTTTAGGATAATTTTTTTATACGAATTTATATTAAAAAAATATTTTTTTTAAAATATTAAACAATCTTTAGTCTTGTATTTGTGAGGAAGAATATTATCGGAATTAACATGAGTGTTTATAGTTTTGTATTTGTCTTTAAGACATTATTCTTTTTTATTGATCAAAATATGTGTTCTAGAAGATTACACTCTTTGTAATCAAAGTGATTGAGTCATAAGTGATGATCCAAAAATTAATTGTATTTATTCATAATTAATTGTGTTCAAATAGTACTACTGATTTTAGTTAAAAAATGGTTGAGTCTAAACAATATTTATATTTATTCATAAGTGACTTTGTCCAAACAATACTTTTGGGTTTATGACTACAATAATAAAAAAAAAACTCATGTTAAACTTGGAGTAGTTGGGTCCAAAAAGTATGTAAGTTTAGTTAAAATGGTTGGATCCAAAGAATACTCAAGTTAAGAGTCAATTTTCTTAAACACTTAATAAGTAAATTTTCTTTCACAACAAGGCCTTAAAACAATTAATGAGTCAAACTCCATTCCTAGATACAAACTTGATTAGGTATTTTGCTTCAATTCTAGATTACAGAATAGATTACAGAAGTTAGAAGTTATTTCTCGATATCCAATAAATGAAATATCAAACTATGGGTGATCAAATCACCACATCCATTAATCATAAACAAAATACTAATAGTGAATGGAAAGACATATATAAATATAAACAATACCAATTACATAAGAGTTTAGTTGTTTACATCTAACTCCAACAAAATGGGTTTAGTTCTTGAATGTTATGACGAGCCCACAAAGAAAAGATGAATAATGGAAGAAGATGGATAACCAAAGAGCATGAAGGACTCCAAGGAAACCTTACCAGTACCAAAGGTCTTCAAGATCACGTTCTTCACTTCTCTATTTCCAAAAAAAAGTCTTTGTGACTCAAAGAAGCACAAAGAAATAATCTAAAAGTGCCACATTAGCAAAAGTGACACTCAACTTCAAAAACTCCATATGGGTGCATGAACTCAAAGGCAAGGAATAAATCTCTATCCAAGTGGCGCTCAATGTAAGTGAAGCTTCACTTAGCACAATTCACCACTGGAAAGTGGCACTTAGCAAGGGCTAAGTGGTGTTTCACGAAACTCACCATTAAGAGGTGGTGCCCAACCTCAGGTTAATGAAACTCAGTACTAGTGACAAATTTTCTTCCCAAGCTTCGTTGTGCTAAACTTGAATTTTAGATAGCGCCAAATGCAGGAGAATATTTCAAAGTCCTAATTTGACCTTTTATCTACACTTCCTTGGATTTCAATCTTACTTGGCTTAATATAAGATTAATGGAAAAAAAATTAATGGAGATTAATGCTACAATTATATATGAATAACTAATATTTAACTACCTAGAAAAAAAAGATCAACATGAGGACTAAGTGAGTTAAAAAAGAGAGAGGTGATTTTGTTAATGTAAAATGCCTAATAATAATGGTGAAATATAACATTATCATTTACCTTAGTAAAACTTGATCATGTTGGTCAAGAACTACACATAGTCTGGGTTTATAAGACGAACCAATATGAAAACACATATTAAATCTATCTAATCCATTAACCTTTGTACATTACATGTTATTAATATGTTATCAATCTTTGAAGGAGAGGTTACAAAAACAAACTCTAAAAGCACTTTAAATATTGCATTTTACAGCTTGAAACTAAGTAAAATCTGATCGCTCTTCATGAGATACAATTCAGAGGAAAACTTACAAAACAATGTGTCTATCCAATATTTAATTTCATTTGCTAATGAAAAAAAGTTTTTAAGATAAAATTTGACATTTCCTTCATGTGTTTTTGGGTTGTTTTTCATGTTAGTAAAAGAAAAATGACATTGCTAATCCAAGAGGGAGGAAGAATTAGTTTTAAAAGCTCTTCCAAATAAAATTTCTTTCTTTAAATCTTATCAACTTTGAAAAACTAGAATACAAATTTCTTGAATTCTAATTGATACAAGAATAAAAAGTGTTATATAAGATGATAAAGAAAGAAGAAGATCACACACAAATTTATTCTAGTTCAAATTCTAATAATCCTACATCTAGTTCTCAATTTTCCCATTAGAAAAATTAGTTCCATTATCAATAAGAGTTTGTAGAAAGCTATAAAACAATTACAAACACACAAGAGGATATAATCCCCAATCTACTCTAGACACCAAAGATGACATCTATCCTACCCACTCTTGAAATACTTGGTCTTAATAACTGTTTAGCTATCCAAGAGTATGTATATCATTATTAACTCTATAAAAAACAACTCAAGGAGCTTCTACTAGATAACATATTATATTACAACTCAAAAAGAAATTTGAAAACACTCGAGATAAAAAAATATGAAAAACATAAGCACAATTAGAACTTTTTCAAATCAAACAGCACGATCTTTGAATGATTATGAAAGGTTTAGTGAGCACTTATAAATTGCATGTTGATCTCATAAAAGTTGAATGTATTTTGCTCGTAATGATTGTTATTTGAAATATCGAGATTGATAATTTATTTGTCAAGTTTTAAAAAAGGAATTTAAAAATAGGTGTAATGCCCCAAATTCAGGGTGTCATGGATTATTGCAAAAATCGGTAAATTTCAAACTATGTTAGAGCACGAAAATGTATTTTCAAAAACTTTAACTTTTAAACGTGCATAATTTATTCAAAACATAATAGTTCCAAAAGCCTTGTCCAATTACATTATTCAATAATATTGAAAATAACGAAGGAAATAAAATAACCCCGATTACATTGTCTTAAAATTCTAACCAAAAGAACTTTTAAAGAAAATCCCCAAGATTTTCTCCTGTCAATTCTTGAGTCTATCATGCTTCTGAAACATCTGTAACATCATTTGTTCACGTAAAATACATTATACGATCATCGCCCATATACAAACACAAACATGTATGAGGTAAGCTACCGATAAAACAATCATAATAATAAGATATAACCACACTAAATATATCAACCATAAACAACCACCCCATACCCAATAGTAATAACAATAGGATCCATAATCCTCTAACATACAATTCAATCACAATGAGTTACTCAATTCTCGATCCTCGATCTTTGATTCTTTAACCCTTGATGTCATCACTAACATCTCTCATATAGACCCTTGATCTATTCACTCATTAGCACCTATGCTAACTACTTGTTATAACCGTTATAGTAACACCACTATCAACATAGCATCATCTGGAGCATCTTCAATACTATGATCATCATTATAGATACACCACCATCATGGCTATCAACCAAGAACATTATAGTGGAAAGAGTAAGTCGCATTCCTGTATCCTACCTCACCCGCTTGTAGCCGCTCTTACAGACCAATCTACAGCCTCCCTTACAGATCTTCTTGAGTAGTCTCACAATCCAGCTAAGGAACATGTCTTCCTGCCACACAAGGGCAAGGAAAACACCAACATCCCTCCACAAGGAAAGTTCAATACCCGAAAAACCCTTCCTTTGCACACAAGGCAAAAGGAAACACATATTTGTAGATAAACTTAGGTTTTACTAGGTACAACAAGTAGACCTATCCCACACTTTTATGCTCATCAACCACATACTCAAGTACACCCAACACCCACTCATGCTTCAAATCTCAACCATAAGTCAAACCTGACCCTAAATATGGTCATCAATCCCATTCTTTGCTTATCATCACGTTCTACAACTCCTCAAGCTTGACCCACGTCCACTCTTAATCAAATTCGCCATTTTTAAACAAAATAAACTAGGACAATCGTTTGTCATAAGTGATAATCGATTATTCCCGAGAAGTTCACAATTACGTAAATTATACTGTGATAATCGATTATCACTTAAGATAATCGATTATTCCAATGGCTCAAATACATCAAATTTCCAAATTAATCAACCTTTATCTTTTTATTTTATTTAGTTTAATTTGCATGATTTTACTACTTACACCCCCTTTATTTAATTCCTACACCAATTAATAAAGGTAAAAAGACCATTTTTTCCCTAAGCCACTCATTCTCTTTCTGTTAACTCTAATTCTCCCTTCATACTGCCTACTTGAGTTTCAGCCACTCCTGGTTGTGCAGTATCCTTCACCACTCCTAGTATCCTTAGTCAACGAATAACACCTGTTACCCTAACTGTATGAGTTTCACTCACTCCATGTTTTCACTAGACAATCTTGGTATCCCTTAATACACTGCCTTGTAATCCTTAACTCTCCTTAGTTAAACAACAAATGTCTGAATTCTCTTCAAAATTTGCAATCAATTTGATTGCTTACAAATCGTTAGACGATTGCTCTCACAAAGAGGATATATGTTAATACAATACTGCCTACAGACTCGGTATATGTTTTTCTCTCTTTTCTCTCTACTTATAAATAGTAAGCTGATATTACATTGAAGCTTGAGAGTGTTTCTCGATTTTTCTTTTTCTCTTCTCATATATTCTCTTTTTGATCTTGAGCTCTTATGTGTTTTTTTCTCTCAATGATATTGCTTTACTTATTATATTCTCTTCGTAAGTTATTCCCTTAATTCTTTCTTCAAATCTTGTTCTATTTAAAGTCTTCTAAAAAGACAAGTAACAAAAAGGAGAAGAGACTTATTTATTCTTCTTTATTAAGTCCAAGCTATGTGAAGTCCCACATTACTTGCACATTAAAGAAATGAAGAATATATAAGCTTCCTTACAACCAAACAAAGAGAAAGAAACTCTATAAACTAGAATAGGCAAAATACAAGCCTATGAAAACCTTTGCTATTTCTTTTTATGCTTATCTTCACTCTTAAAACTCTTCATTCTTGCCCTATCTATGATCATATAAGTTAAGGTGGTTGATCTCCCATCTCTCTCATCAGGACTTGAAGCATTTCGACAAGGAGGCAACATCAACTCTTAAGAGCCTAGTACACCAACTAGGAGAAGAAGCTTTGATAAAACTCACAATGATGATAACTTATAAATTGGTCTGAATCACAATGACCACAAAATCTTTAATGCTTGAGAATGCTAATAGATTGATGAATGATCAAACTTATACATAAGATACAAGAAAATTGGGTGAAAGAGGATGAAGTACAATGGATACTCTATTGGGAAATCTTTTTAAGGATTTCTAGGGAAATTTATAAAATGGGTCTAAGGAAAACTATGGCTAGGAAAGACAATGTTTATAAGTTTGTCCATTTATGAATCACTTCTTTTTCCTGAGAGTCTAATTAGTAAACTTCCAACAATATTTTTCTCTACAAAAAGAAGCTTGGATATGATAAGAAGCAATGAAACAAATGCGAGTAAAGGAATGAGCTTTCCAGAGATATGACCTTGTGTGGCAAAAAGTTGGAGAAACAAGAAGAAACAAACCTAAAGAAAATTTATCACCTAACTAGGATGACCATTACCGCGTAATGATGAATTCCAGAATTAAGCACACAAGCTTGAAGATCCCATTGACAAACTACGTGCACATGGAATTTAAAGATGTACTACAGGTGAGGTTACATTTGTGGAGATTATTGATAGGGGGAGCACAGGTTTAGCTGAACCCCCAATCTCAGTGATATCTGTGTTTTTGATGATGACAACACATAATTAATATTAACACATGTGTATGTACTGTGTTATACATGTTATATGCTTATGCTTACTGTGTTGTATTTGTACAAGCATATCGGTGAACATATTGTGTTAATTATTGCATACCACTGTGTTTGATATGTGATTTTATCTATGTATGCATAATATGATTTTTGGAAATGAAAAACCACAAGCACCTAGCTTTAGATGTTTGAACTATAAAGTGTGGGAAAACAACAAGTTTTAAGTCGATTACATTATTCGTTAAATCGATTAAAACTCGTATGTTTGCACAAATTTTTTTCAATTGTTCTGTGATGTATTTTGAGAAGAAAAGTTTTCAAATATATGCTAAGTGTTTCTACTTAATCGATTGCATGCATCTTGTATTTGACTAAGTTTGTTAATGATTTGAAAACTGTTTTAATGCTTGACATAACTGTCACAACGATCATATTTTTAAATATGTTGACCAAGCATTTATTGCAAATCGATTACATTAATTGTGCTTTCAATTAATGCCTTTGACTGTTGTTAATCTGTTATAACTATGAATTGTATTCAATTATATTAACAGCGTAATCGATTAAAACGCGTCTTATTTGTCTTATACTATATAGAGACGCATGATTTGATTTTTTTAAAAAGAATTGATCTTTACACTTTCATATCCTTCAGTGTGTCCTTTTCAAATCTTACAGAATAGAGAAAACCTCCAAGAATCAAGAATTACCATGGTGATAAAGTCTTGAGGATTTCTTGTGAAGAAAGATTGTTTGATACGAAAAGACTGATCGTTTTGCACAGGAAAGTGCTTACTGCGTGATTAGAAAAGCTTTGGCAAACGCTGAGAGTTGTTGGTTTCCCTGTGGTGTATACAGGAAGAAGAACATGGTTCTTGACTTTGAGGGGTATCTCAAAGGGGTTGACAACAGAAGATGATTGTTCTTGCTGCTTATCTGTTTTGTATTGCCTATACTTAGATTAGTGAGTTATAGAGGTGATTTACATTTGACGTGAGGTCGCTGTAAAGCCCTTGGTGTAAAAACTCATATCTATATAGTGCACTAGCTTCCATCTCAGGTTGTGTGAAAGGACACTGGATGTAGGCAGGTTGGCCAAACCAGTATAAACTATAGTGTTTAAATTTTCTTATCCCTTCTCTCTGCATTAAGTCGATTATACTGTAATTGCATTCGAATACGTGATAACGGTTGAAAATACCGTTATCTATGATGTAATTTTGATACTAAATGCACCCTTTTCTGCTTAGAAACTTGCTTGGAATCATGTTTTTCTGTTAAGTTGTGTGAATAAGAGAGTTGAGGTTGAATTTGATGGTTTTATGACTAATTCCCCTTGTTTTGGCAGGAAATGAGATAATATGGAAAGTAGAGATGAAGTGCCAAGGAGATGCTCAAAAAGGCCTGGAAAAGCACTAGAAGGAGGAATACTTGAAGCTTGGGTGCCCCGTTTGGAGGCTTAAGAGCAGAAGAGTGCCGCTCACCGCCCGTGCGGCGCTTGAGCGCCATAAGCACGAAGCTTGGGCGTCCTTTATGAGGCTTGAGCGCAGGGAACAACTGCTCACCGCCTGGGCACCCCTTTTTGGGCGCTTGAGCACCAGAAGCACGAAGCTTGGGCGTCCTTTCTGAGGCTTGAGCGTAGTGAACCACTGCTCACCGTTCGGCCGCCCTAAGTGGGGCCCTTGAGCGCTACTGATACGGGCCTGGGCTTTGTTTCTGTTCTGTCTTCGCTCTATTTAAAGGACCCATACATCCTATGTTTTGTATCTTTGGCTTGAGGAGCACATCAGAACACTCTTTCACCTTCTGGAGGCGGATTTAGATCCAGATTTGGATGCGGGAGCTTCCATCTACTACTTTTAGGGTTTTTCTATCTCATTCTTCTCCATTGTTCATCTAGTTTCACCATGTCTATGGTGAACTAAACTCTATTTGTTGTTGGGGAATGATGTAACCTTGTGAACTATCATGTATTTGAATTGATTCTTAATACCATATGCTTTTTCATTAATTGTTAGAGTAATTCATCTGTGCTTATACATGCTTTGTTTAACTCATTCATAGTGTGATGTATAAATTGCATGAGTGCCGGGAGGTTCCTTACAAATCAGGTTCTTGTTGAATTACTCCCAAGAGTAATATTTCTCAGGGATGAGAGTATGAGTCTTGGTCGTCTTAAAGCTCTTGATCTTCACATTTAATTACTAGGAATGCTAGGAATCGTATGAACTAGTGATTGATGACATGCTTATTTCGTTGAGGGATCGAGTTTAAGTGATTTAGTGAGTGACATTAACATTAATGCATAAAGAAGAATTCTTACATACATGAGAGGGAACTTGGTGAAATCTAACACTAACAACATACTCATCTCATATTAAACAACATTCGTTCATCACTGTCCTATTCTGCTATTGATCAAACTGCATTCATATTTAATTTTCTGTCTTTGCATCTAAAATCAATGATCTCATTTTCTTTAAGTCTTAATTAATCGAGTTATCACACGATTGTCTAGTGCCGAGAGTCCTTTGGGATATGATACTCGGTCTTACCATTTTATATTACTTGTGCAATTCGGTACACTTGCCGATTCATCAACAATACGCTTAATGTTTCATTGCGTACAAATTTACTTACGATTCAAGAAAAGTTTAAAGACTTCCTGTTTTGCAAAAAAGGTTTTGAAAGCAATCATTTTTACACATCACCAATTCACCCTCCCTTTTGGTGTGAGAAACAAAACACTTATTTTTTTAACAATTGGTATTAGAGTTGGTTTTCAAAAAATATTTCAAAAACAAATCGATTAATATTTTTGACTAATCGATTTGATCCGAAAAATGGCCTTTGTTTCTCACACATTTGGTTAAGGTGCATAAACAAATAGACCACCTCTATTTGTTGGTGAAATTTGTGGTTTCTGGAAAATCAGGATGCAAATTTTTCTTGAATCAGTGGATAAAGGTGTATGGGATGCTACACTCAATGGTCCATTTGAACCCACTCATGTTGTTAATGGAAAAATTGTTTTTAAAAATTTTTCTCAGTGGACTCAAGGTGAGAACCAGAGAGCACAGTATGACATTAAAGCTCGTAATGTATTTTCCTCTCCTCTAACAATGGATGAGTTTTTCAGGATTTCCCAATGCAAGACAACAAAAGAAATATGAGAAGTTCTTGAATTAACACACGAAGGAACTAATGAAGTAAAATGTGGCAGAAAAAATTCTCTAGTGTAGGAATACGAGATGTTCAGGATGAAGGCTGGAGAGACTATCTATGATGTGTAGAAAATATTCACACACATCATAGACCATTTAATGGCTCTCTGGCAAGGTGTTTGACAAGGAAGAAATCAACATCAAAATCTTAAAGAGCCTGAATAGAAGGTGGTAGCAAAAGGTAACTGCTATATCAGAATCTAAAGATTTGACTAACATGAATATGGCAACCTTGTTTGGCAAGCTCAGGGAGCATGAGCTAGAGCTTGGTAGATTGAGAGAGGAAGAAGAAATTGAGCAAAAGCAATCGATTGCTCTCAAAGCTACAAACAAAAGATCCTCCAAGAAAGCTGAATCTGAGGCTGAGTCAAATGTAGAAATGCTAGAAAAGGAAATCATGAACATGGTGGTAAGAAAGTTTAATAAATTCATGAAGAATAGAAGTACTGCAACTGATAATGTAGGTTCTTCAAGAGGAGGAAAGAAGAGTTCAAAGAACAACACTGTCATATGCTATGAATGCGGCAAGGATGGTCATATAAACTAGATTGTCCAGAAGTCAAAAACAGGTAGAAGGCTAACACCAAGTATCCACAGGACAGGAAGAGCAAGCAGAGAAAAAATTATATAGCCTAGGAGAACAGTGATGATGATTCATCCAGTAATGATGATTGTAGTGTTGAGGAGGAGTTCAATTTATGTTTCATGGCAGACTATGCACACTCTGATAACATCGACAATGATTTTGAAAGTGAATCAATTGAAGTTAAGTATTACTTACTACTGGACGCCTTTCAAGAGATACATGCAGAAGCCATGCAACTTCAGTACAAGGTAAATCGATTAAGCTCAGAAAGAAAAGACTATGAATATCAAATTGATAACCTTGTAGAGGAAAATGATAAATTGAAAAAGGAATTAGAAACTGCTTTACAATCTGCAAAAACTGTTAAAACTGAGGTTAAGATTGTAGAGAAGAATTGTGAAAATTGCCTTGTTCATCAAGAGAAAATCGATTACTGAACAAGCACTCTAGCAAAATTCACTCAATAAGATTGTAGAGAAGAATTGTGAAAATTGCCTTGTTCATCAAGAGAAAATCGATTACTGAACAAGCACTCTAGCAAAATTCACTCAAGGAAAAGATAATCTAGATGTTGTGTTAATATCTTTAGGGAGAGCAATAAATAGACAAGGCATTGGTTATAAAGCAAAGAGTAATATGATTAATCCTAAAAAGTTTATTGATATGAGTAAACCTATTACAAATGCTTGTTTTTATTGCAATACTATTGGTCATAATGTCAGAAATTGCTATTATAGAAAGGTTGGAGTTCCTAAAGGGAAATATAAGTGGATTCCTAAGGAACAACCTCCTGAAACTAACAACAAAGGACCCAAGTTTGTCTGGGTACCTGCTTCAAAACCATTCAATTGTTTTGCAGAAAAGTAAGTTGCTGACTGAAGCAGTACAATGCTCAAGGATGAACTGTAGTGGAATAAATCACAAGTTCTTGAGTATCTTGATATGGTAACTTAAACATTTATATTCATGCACGCATGCATCATAAGTATTTGTATGAATGATTGTTATGTGCATGTTTGTTGAGTGCCTATCTGGTTGATCTGTGATGAGTCAATATTTTATTGACTTCACTTAGCTTATTGTGCTGGATTTAATTAGGAAATTGTGCTTGAATGTCCAATATTTTCCCATTTTTGCTAATTGTGCTTAATTTGACCAGAAATTCTTATTTTAATTAATTTGAATTATCTGAGCTTATTATTTTTATTATTGATTGCAGGGAAATTGTTGGATAATATTTTGGGACTTAAAGAGAAATGTCACATCAATTATATTTTAAGTTAAAATGAGAAAGGAGGTGCAAATTTCATTTTTCGGGTGCACTGGAAATGGGCTGGAATTAAGAGCACATGCGGGATTTAGTTTTGGAGGAAGCACATCTTATTTTTCTTTCTTTGGAAGCACACGGTCGACCCACGTTGGCACCAAGGTAAGAGGGCACGTCCACAACAGCTTTGGAGCTCACGACTGCACGTCAACACCCAACAAATTAAGAAGGAGCAACCCACATTAAAACACGCCCAACAAATTAAGAAGGAAGCATCTCATCCATTCTTCATCCAGCTGCTTAAGGAGCTCACGGACAGCCCAGCTTCAGCACGGCCCAGCAGACTGCTTTCACACGGAGGGCTTCACACGGGACAACAACTTGGCACAGGGGGGCCCATGGACAAATGAAATTCGGAGCGTCTAGGAGGTGTGCTTGGAAAAGGTGTCACGGCCTTGGTCCAACGACAACAGCAGCCTTGAAGAGTAGCACACGTCCAACAGCGTCCAGCACGTGGTGGCAGCATAATCTCGTTTTTTTTTTGCACGGTTATTCATAAAGGAAACATAATCCATCTTTCTATGTAGTTCAGAGAAGGATCTTTGGAGCATTGACATTTTATCAAGTCTCTTGAACTAATCATCCACAAACTTCTCAAATTCTATTGCTTGCTTATTCCATCCGGCTAGTCGTGACACCTCCTACTTCCGTGAATCAGCGTGACAAGCAAAGTTGAGCTGCTGGAATCCCATCCATTTCCCGTGCACACTTTTCCTAAAAGATGAAATAAAGCCTTGTTGATAAAATCACCGTGCACACATGCTGCTCCAAGCTGGACATGCTGCGACCATTCTCCCATCATTAATCACCATCCTATTCTCTAAAAAAAATGAAAACATTCGTGCCTGGAAAAGGCAAACCGATACCTCTTGGAGTATTAAAAAAAATGAGAGCTTTCCTTTATGAATAACCGTGCATAAAAAAACGAGATTATGCTGCCACCACGTGCTGGACGCTATTGGACGTGTGCTACTCTTCAAGGCTGCTGCTGTCGCTGGACCAAGGCCGTGACACCTCTTCCAAGCACACCTCCTAGACGCTCCGAATTTCATTTGTCCATAGGCCCCCCTATGCCAAGCTGTTGTCCCGTGTGAAGCCCTCCGTGTGCAAGCAGTCTGCTGGGCCGTGCTGAAGCTGGGCTGTCCGTGAGCTCCTTAAGCAGCTGGATGAAGAATGGATGAGATGCTTCCTGCTTAATTTGTTGGGCGTGTTTTAATGTGGGTTGCTCCTTCTTAATTTGTTGGGTGTTGACGTGCAGTCGTGAGCTCCAAAGCTGTTGTGGGCGTGCCCTCTTACCTTGCTGCCAACGTGGGTCGACCGTGTGCTTCCAAAGAAAGAAAAATAAGATGTGCTTCCTCCAAAACTAAATCCCGCATGTGCTCTTAATTCCAGCCCATTTCCAGTGCACCCGAAAAATGAAATTCGCACCTCCTTTCTCATTTTAACTTAAAATATATTTGTCATTGTAAAAAGTGAGACAAAAGAGACATTGATATGGTTCTTTCAACTACTTCGAGAACATGTTACCCCTTAACAAAATATTTGCATCATCACTAACAAAGGGAAGGGTATCATATCAGCCTTAAGATCAGAAGAAGTTGGTTGGGAAGATGATGGTTTGAACTCCGTCATTTAGCATTCAACTTCAACAACAAATTCAAAAATCTGGAACTCGAAAAACAATTAATCAATTTAGGTACTATTACACTAAATCTTACTACCAATTTACAGTTTAAATTTTGTACACAAAATTCTTAGATTTTTTATTTTATTAAGTGCTTACAACTTACAAGGTCAAACAACCCACTATGACGACAAAAGTTAATGCAATGAGACATCAATACCCCAATAGGTTGCTTGGATAGATAAACTTTCATTAAAAAAATGGTCTTAGGCTTTTGATGAAGGAAGAAGATATGGACATATGACCATAAATCTTGCTGAGTGAATGAACTCCATTTTAACGGAAGCATGTTCATTACGAATTTGTGCTCTGATCAAAACAACATTTGAGAGGACACAATCATGGTTTTTTGAACGAGGCTTAAAAGCACAGTACATACTGTTAAAATAGAATGAGTCAATTTCTCACACCAAGGGGGGGGGGGGGGGCGTGAATTGGTGAAGTATAAAATTTAAAACTTTCAAAATCTTTTTCACCAAAAGTGATGCCTTTATGACTTTCTTGAAATGCAAGGTAAAAGACGTGTTTATGTAGTGGAAATTAAATCGATTGAGTAGAGTAAAAAGTCGACTGAATAAAAAAGTGTAGGGATAGAAAGATCAAACACTGAGTTTTTATACTAGTTCCGCCAAGCCTACATCCAATGTCCTTCCAACCACATGAAGCCAATGCACTATAATGATCAAGGTTTTTACAACAAGGCTTTTAAAGCGACCTCACGTCAAAAATATAAAAAACCTCTTTAACTATCTAATCAAAATATAGGCAGTATACAAATAGACTAGCAGCAAGAATCTCCTCTTCTGCAGTCCAAACCCTTTGAGCCACCCTCAAAGTCAAGAACGCAACACGCTCTTCTTCCTGTAATCACAACAGGGAACCTCAGTCCAATCTTCACAAGATTGTGGCCTTTGATATCTCAGTTACACCCAATGTGCAGATATGATCAGCCTTTGTACGTGTAGTTAACTTGTTCTTCAAGAATCCACAAGTAGATGAGCACCACGGTCACTTCTTGTTTCTTGGAGCTCTTTCTTTCTTTCTGTAAGAATGCACTTTCTGCAAAAGATATCACAAAACTGTTAGATTCACAAAAGTTCTTACAGAAATCAAATTCGCGTCAATTTATAGATAAACACAACTCTGACGCATTTGAATCGACTAAGCTAATAATGTAGTCGAATATAACAATTTTGTTATTGCAGTTAGCAGCAATCAATGCAGTTAATTGAATGTACGATTAATGCAGTCGAATTTCATTTAACGCTTGGTCAACATATTTAAAAATATAACCGTTGTGACAATTATATCAAGCATTAACAGGTATTCAAAACATAACAAACTTAGTCGAATGTAACACGCATGTAATCGACTTAATAAAAGAGTAAAACAATTTTCAAAACTTTTCTCTTTGAAAAACTCTCACAACACACTTGAAAAAGTTTGTGCAAAGACACGAGTTTTAAACGACTCACCTCATAATGAAATCGACTTAAAACTGTTGTTTTGCCACACAATTTAAGTTCAACAAAAGTGCTTGTGGTTTTTCTTTTCCAAAAACATGTGTCATGCATTCATGTATAAAATCACATATATAATACAGTGAAATGCAATGAACAACATAAACAACACAATCATGTTCTCAAAAACGCATATAACATGTAAGCATAGAACATGTAACACTATATACATGTGTGTTATAATTATGTGTTGTCATCATCAAAAACTCAGATATCATTGAGATTGTGGGTTCAGCTAAACCAGTGCTCCCCCTATCAACAATCTCAACACATACTACAAGCAGGACACCAATATCCTGAAGAAATCACCGAATTTATTCGAAAAAATCAACAACAATCTGCATTTAATGTTCATCGGTACAATCATGAAAATTATGAATTTGATGTTCAGGAAATTTCAACACCTCACCAATATCGCCCACATCCAATTTCGTATCATGTCAGGCTAAATGAATGGTAGTGTGATTATGGTCACTTCTAAGCTACTTGTCTCCCATGTCATCATGTCATTGCCATTTGTGCATATTCCCATATAGCACTAACCCAATATATCGATCCAACGTATAGTCTTAACAACATTTACAAGGCATACGAAGTACAATTTCACCCCATCCAAAATGAAGATTATTGGTCTGCGTATACTAGTCCAAAATTCATACCAGATCCTCAAATGCGACGCAAGGCATCTGGAAGACCAACTATTGCCTATTTACGTACAAAAACCGAAGATTTTCCTATAGACAATTGAATCCTTTATATACTGAATTTCAATACCCATCAAACAAGTAGATCAAATACATAAAAAGGAAAACTTGAAATTTTTATTAATTTAATTATATTTTTTTGTAATATTAGCTAGAACAATGTCTGATACAATAAAAAAAAGTTTTTAAGTCTTATGATTGATTAGGTGCAATTTTCATTGACAAGGTTTTCATAAGCCTTGTAAAATGATCTCATTTTAGACAATAGTTCATCAAAATGTTAGTATCACATTATCAACAATTATTTTACAATTGGATACTCCATTTGTAAGAGACAAAAATGATAACTATAACTACTATTGATGAATGGTTAAGTCTTATGAATGGTTAAGTTTTTAAGTCTTATGATTGATTAGGTGCAATTTTCATTGACAAGGTTTTCATAAACCTTGTAAAATGATCTCATTTTAGACAATAGTTCATCAAAATGTTAGTATCACATTATCAACAATTATTTTACAATTGGATACTCCATTTGTAAGAGACAAAAATGATAACTATAACTACTATTGATGAATGGTTAATGTCAGTAGTTAAGTAGAGTTAAGACGTAATCAATACGATAACTGCTATTGATGAATGGTTACTGTCAACATTAATAACAATTAAAAGGTAAATAAATATGTCCTATAAATAGAGGTTTAATTCTGAGGTAAAGGGGATTTTTTTCATAATTGAATTACTTTAGACCTTTAGAGAAAATTCTAACTTGAGCGTCAGATTATCTTCTTCAGATCTACCCCTCAAACTGATCGGTCACCCAGAGCGTAGAGAGGAGCATACGTTCATCCAGGCAAGAGAGTTGAGCAGGAGTCATCCTCTTCCCATTCTAGTAGAAACAATTTTACTTTTTAATTTTCATTTTCTCTCCTTCAAGTCAAATAATTACATTTTCTATTTTTGTTTCTCCTCTTTCCTATTTTTTTATTGTTCATTTCAAACTATATATATATATATATATATATATATATATATATATAATAATGAATTAAATATGTTTTTATTTTTTAATTTTTAATACAAGTTAAAATTAATATTTTATTTGAAACTTTGACTTATTCTTTCAACTTTAAAATGTATAAATTTAGTTCTTTAATCAAATTTGATTAAGTTTATTATGAAACACGTTTAAACTATCAACTAAATTTAATAAAATTTAATTAAAATAACTAAATTTTTATACTTTTAAAGTTACAAAACTAAGTTAAGTTAAGATTTTGAAAAAGGACTAATTTTAATTTAATAAAAACATATTTAACACTTGAAATATGTAACGAGTGAGAATAAAATTGCCATTGAAGGGGTAGAATGGCAGGGAAAATGAGGGGTAAAGATGAGTTAGTTGGGGAACCAGGCCACATGGCACCTACAGCGGAAGGGAGTGGCAGACAAAGGCACGTGAGGGAAAGAAAAATGAATACAAGGTTCAGGGATTTTCATTGGGGAATGAATGGTTACAAAAAGGGAAATTAGTTAGCATTTTTGGTGTAGGCAATGATTGGGAATTATTCTCTCTCCCTCTAGACGTATGCCTTCATTGTTGAGTTTTTAGCTTTTTGTAGTTTCTTTTCGTGTACTCTATGATCCCATTTGAACTCACAATCAGAGAATAACACTGAATACACTTTTCTATTTCCAAATTATGATGCTCTTTTACTGTGCTTTTACTATTACATTGAATAACATTATAAACTGGTGCTTTCATTGAACATGGCCGAGACTTTATCTTCAAATGACCTAAAGCAGATCCTTGAGCTAATGCAAAAACATGAATGTGAGCATGCTGCAGAGATGCAAGAGCTACATCATGCCATTGAGGATTTGAAGAAGAACATGATCCATGGTGGAGCGAACTTACACAATGTTGAAATGTAAAGACCTTTTCCTAGAACATTAGACCCAACAACATTAAACATCTGCCAACTGTTGAAATGCAATCACGCAGGGAAAACCATAAGTGTTTGAATCACCAATATGCATTTCTCCAAGTTGAATATGAAGAGGAGGAGCAGACTGATATAAAAATCCTTGGCTTAGAACAAAACCTGGGACATCATCTTTCCCTTAATGCTTTAAAGGGTGCTGCTGGTGTGGGATTATGAGATTCCAAGGGTCATTACAAGGAATGACAATTCAGATATTGTTGGATAGTGGTAGTTTTGATAATTTCTTACAACCAAGGATTGCTCATTGCCTTAAGCTTCCGATAGAGGATGATGCAAGTACTAGTAGGTAATGGAAATGCCATGTCTACCGAAGGGGTTATCAAGGAAGTCCAAGTTAAAGTACAAGGACATACACTTAAACTTCTAGTGTACTTATTACCAGTTGCTAGTGCTGATCTAATATTAGGTGCTGCTTGGTTGGCTACTATTGGAGCACAGATTGCTGACTATAGCTCCCTATCCCTAAAGTTTTATTTAGACAAACAACTCATTACATTGCAAGGTGAGCCACCAACTCTGCCAAAACCAGCAGAGCTGCATTAGATGACAAGATTGTGCAAAACTAATGTTATTGTAGAGTTGTTTACATTACAATTAGCTCAACCTCTCACTCTAGAGGATGATTGGTTGGTTATTCCTGAGGATATTGAACTAGACATTGCACTCATACTTCATACCTACTGAATGATATTTGCAAAACCTAAGGGTCTTCCCCAAATAGATCTCAAAAGCACTACATTCCTCTCTTGCTTGATGTGAATGTTGTGAGAGTGAAGCCATACAAATATCCTCATAGTCAGAAACAACAGATTGAGAATGTGGTGCAACAGATGTTGGAGGATGAGATTATTACCCACAACACCAGCCTTTTTTCTTCACCAATTATTTTGGTCAAAAAGAAAGATGACACTTGGAGGTTTTGTACTGACTATAGAGCACTGAATGTTGTAACAATGAAAGACATATTTCCTATACCAACTGTTGAAGAGCTATTAGATGAATTATTTGGTGCTAAATTCTTTTCTAAGATGGATCTCAAATCAGGCTATCAACAAATTTTGGTCCACCCTATTGACAAGTTCAAAACTACTTTCAGAACCCATCAAGGCCACTATGAATGGCTTGTCATGCCATTTGAATTAACAAATGCCCCAACAACTTTTCAAGCTCTCATGAATGACATAATTCAAGGACTTCTAAGGAAATTTGTGTTGGTATTTTTTGACAACATACTAGTATATAGCCCTTCTTGGTCTACTCATCTTGGTCATTTGGAAATAGTTTTACACATATTACAAGAAAACAAATTATATGAAATATTATCCAAATGCTCTTTTGGTCTATCTCAAGTGGATTACTTAGGCCATATTGTCTTGGGGAATGGCGTAGCAATGGATGCTAACAAGGTTCAAGCTGTTTTACAGTGGCCATGCTCTCAAAACACAAAACAGTTAAGAAGATTCATTGGTCTAACAGGTTATTACAGAAGATTTATTAAAGGGTATGCTGCAATAGCTCACCCCTTGACCAATCTCCTTAAAAAGGATAATTTTCAATGGACATCACAAGCAACTCAAGCTTTTGAGGCCCTGAAACACGCAATAACCACTGCTCATATACTAGCATTGCAAGATTTCACAAAAATCTTTGTCTTGGAGACTGAAGCATCAGGTTTGGGAATTGGTGTAGTTCTCAGTCAAGACAAGCATCCTATAACATTCTTTTCAAAAAAATTATCCTCCAAGATGCAACACAAATCTGCTTATATAAGGGAATTCTATGCAATCATAGAAGCAATTGCAAAGTTCAGACATTACTTGTTGGGTCATAAGTTCATCATGAGAATTGATCAGAAAAGCCTCAAAAGTTTAATGGATCAAGCTCTCCAAACCCCTAAGCAGCAAGCCTGGTTACACAAATTTTTGGGATATGATTTCACCATTGAATACAAGCCAGGGAAGGATAACCAGGAAGATGATGCACTGTCCAGATCCTTCTTTATGGCATGGTCCCATAGAGAGACTAATTTGATGTCCAAAATTCATAAAGCCACATAACTTGACCCTAATCTTCAATCTGTTATACAAGCTTGCGCAGTAGGGAAACTACCTAATATTAATTATTCATACTATGATGGATTCTTACATTGGAAGCTCAAAGTGATGATTCCTAGAGATGTTGAGATTATACAATTTTTACTTAAGGAATACCACAGTTCGATATTAGGGGGTCATGTTGGAATAACTAGAACTATGGCTCGGTTGTCTTCTCAATTTTATTGGTTTGGAATGCTCAAAGATATTACTCAGTATGTCCAAGAATTCCTTATATGCCAACAAGCTAAATCTGCCACCACTCTACCAACAGGGTTATTACAACAACTGTCAATGTCGAATCAGGCTTGGGAAGATATAACCATGGACTTCATTACGGGTCTCCCACCTTCCAATGGGTATATAGTAATTATGGTTGTCATTGACCGATTATCTAAGTATGCTCACATTGCTCCCCTGAAGGCAGATTATAATAGTAAGATAATGGCAGAATTGTTCATTAATGTGGTTGTCAAACTACATGGTTTTCCTAAAACCATAGTCTCTGACAGAGATAAGATATTCATAAGTCAACTTTGGCAACACCTTTTCAAGTTGAGTGGCACAACATTGAACATGACTACGACTTACCACAATCAGTCAGATGGGCAATCAAAAAGCACTAAATAAGTGTATAGAGATGTATCTCAAGTGTTTTACTTTTGATAATTCCAAGACATGGACCAGACTGTTACCATGGGCAGAGTTCTAGTACAATTCAACATTTCACAGCAGCCAACAAACAACACAATTTAAGGTGGTGTATGGCAGAGACCCCTCGTCCATAATGAAATACACTGTGGATCCTAAAGATCCACCATCCGTCCAAGAGTTATTAGGGAAAAGGGACAGGGCTTTGGCTCAATTGAAGAGACAACTCCTTAAAGCCCAGGAAAAAATGAAGTAATATGCAGATAACAAACGAATGCATAAGGAATTGAAGGTTGGCGATATGGTTTTAGTAAAACTTCAACCTTATAGAAAAAATTCCATTGCCTTTAGAAAAAAAATCAGAAACTAGGACTTAGGTATTTTGGCCCATTCCCAATTATAGATCGAATTGGATCAGTGGCCTATAAACTCTTACTGCCAGAAACTTTTAAAATTCACCCCATCTTCCACATCTCTCAAATAAAAGAATGCAGGGATCACATGATACTACCTATGTTCCCCTCCCATTAATTACACTGCCAGAAGATCCTTTATTGATGCCTCAATCTATCCTTTAGAAACATGACATACTCCATAGGTCCAACATCATTCCTCAAGTATTAGTTCAATGGGTTGGTTTATCTTAAACAAAAGCCACTTGGGAAGACATTAAGGAATTTGTCAAAGCTTACCCTGACTCTAACCTTGATGACAAGGTTAGTGTTGATGGAGAGGGTAATGTAATGACTGAGAATATAATTGTCACTAAAGGGGTAGAATGGGGAGGGGAAATGAGAAGTAAAGATAAGTTAGTTCGGAATCAAGCCACATGACACCCACCGTAAAAGGGAGTGGCAAACAAAGACACGTGAGGAAGAGAAAAGTGAATACAAGGTTGAGAGATTTTAATTTTAATTGAGAAATGAGTGGTTATAAAATGGAAAATTGGGAGATTTTAATTTTAATTGAGAAATGAATGGTTATAAAATGGAAAATTAGTTGGCATTTTGGAGGTAGGCAATGATTGGGAATAATTCTCTCTTCCTCTAGATGTATTCTTTCATTCATTGTTGAGAGTTTTTATCTTTTTACATCTTTTCTTGTACTCTGATCCCATTTGAACTCACAATCAGATAATAACACTGAATACAATTTTCTATTTCCAAATTCTTGTGCTCTTGCTTTTACTGTTACATTGAATAAAGTTACAAAATAATTACAGAGATCAACGTTTTTACTGTTACTTGAATAGCATTACAAAATAATTACAGAGATGCACGTTCGAGGCTACAATTAACCTGTCTAAACCCACGTAACGAAGGGTAAGCCTAGGCCAAAAGTATAAATTATTTTATCTTGTATTGTGTTTTGCTTTCACGTTGAGTACTTCCGCCAAAATATCACGTTTGTTCTGTAATCTTTTAAAGGAAAAGTATAAAATTAACAATAAAATTGTATAATTAAGAGAGAAAAAAATAAAACAGCAAACTGAAAGCTGATCTTGATATATAAAATTTTAAAATTAAAATCCAATTTTAAAGTGCCGGATTCAGATTTTAGTGCAGAAAGAATCTGTGTTGAGAATTAATCCTACTATACTAAGAATATTATCAACTCATGTTTGGTTTTGCATGCCATACCGTTTTAATTTTCAAAGGATAAACCACCCTACGAATAACTTAAATTTAAAATTAAAGCAACACCACCTATTGTTCTTTCCGTTTTCCCTTTAAATTAAACAATCGTCAGAGATATGGAAAAGCGTATATGCATGCTACCATAAAAACCACGAAAATCACGGGCACACTTTTGGTCAAAAGGAAAAGAAAACAATATCTGTTCACCAAAATGGAACATCAATTAAAACCCACATACACGCATCGAGATTATCTGTTACTTTCTTTCATTTTTGTGTAATAAACTAACATAATTATGGATAAAGTTTATGATCAAACCCTACCTGACAAGATTGCATCATCTTCCCATCTACTAAAAACAAGTAGCATAAAGTTCATAACTCAGGTAGGTCAATGCAATTTCAAACACTTTTTTAGACACACTCACAACAATTTGTTACAAACAAACTCTATATCTCTGTCCATTTGACATAAAATACACACTAGTTTCTAGCCATTGGTTAATATCCTTCTGAAAGTTAAAGGGTACAAGGGTTGTGTTTGACGGACAAACATATACTCCTCGGAGTTACAGAAAGCCGGTTTAAATATGATTTTATGTTTTTGAATATATATTAATTCTTAAACTTAAAATACATATAATTTTTTAATTTAATTACGTTAATTAAAATTCTTAAACTTAAAATACATATTTAATTAAAATTTTATACAAATTTGTATTTCAATTTTTCGTATAATGAAGAAACAAATGTTTTAAACACCTAAGACTTTTTTTTTAATCTGTCCTGGGTATAACTAAGTTCTCCTTCGCTACAAGAGTGGCAAATTTACAATTTTCTCTCTTGACATTGTGGGACACATAATGACTAAGCCACAGAAAAATGGTTCGAGGGAAAAATAAAAGAGGATGGGGGAGAAGGGGTTGGGACGAAGATATATAATGATGATGGAGGAAAATATTTAGTCTCAAGTCATTCCAACAGAGACAACAAACATCATCGTATTCGATTGGTTACAACTCATTTTGCTATAGAAGTGTTGTTAAGGTAATTGTATGAAATAAGAGGCACAAGAAAGCAAGAAATGCAGAGAGAAGAGGGAAAATACGTGAAGGTGGCAGCGGCATTGTACTCTGGGACATGTCATCCGTGTATTCTGGGCCTGTATCTGAAAAATATACACCACCATCATTGGCTCCTCTCGTCCACATTCCCAGATTATTGTCCCTGTTCATCATTCAACCATATTTCAGATTCCATTTCCATCTTATGTACATCAAATTGAAAATTTCCTATAAAAAAGTTGTTGAAATCATTTATCATAATTGTAATGTGTTCTTAGAAAAGTAAACTTACTAAGAAAAACAAAATGAACTCTACGAATAAAAGAATTTTCTTTGTAACTATGTCTTTACACATTTTTTATTTATTATATTCTGTACATTTCATAATTATTACGTATACCTTTTGAGTAGAGAATTTTTTTATGATTTGATAATTAGCTTTGATTATGATAAATGATATCATACTAATTTACTATTCTTAATTGTATTAATTAACTAATTTTTTATAATTATGAAAAATGTGTACAAAGTTACGTTAGTTATAATTAAAAAATAATTAAGAAATAAACATAATTAAGATACCTAGCAACGCCGAGCACACCGGCGGACATGGTGAGAAGCGAGATACGATCCACGTTCTTAGGCTCAACGCTGTACGCATTTTGGTAGTCAGTGCCGGCCTCACCTCCTGAGGCCACGAAAAACGCGCCGTTCAGCATCACATCCCCTTCCGACCTCCAATTCCAGCCGCTCCACTCCCCTTCTCCGGCGTCCAGCCTCTTCGTAATCTGCTTTGCGTACGGATCCTCCGGCGCAGTGTAGCGGTTCCCCTGGCTGTTAATAGTAGGCCTCCCACTTCCCCCGATCGCGTACATCTCCCATCGCGTGAAGTCGTTGTTCACCACGTGAATGTAACCTAGTCTGCAACGCGGCATGCGCTGCACCAGATTCTCTCCAAAGTGGTTGAACGCGATCGTCACTTGCATCGCCGAGTCTGGCAGGTAGTGGTCGCTGTGGCCTAAGAGCATCACGTCGTTGTGGTGCGAGAAGTGGTTGTTTGAGATCGTTATTGCCGTCGAACCCATCACCGCGTCGATCAGGCCATCCTTGCACCGGGATAGCGTGCAGTGATCGATCCAAATGTCACGCGACGAGAAGATTGAGATTCCATCGCCGTCTGATTCAGTTCGGTACCCGTAGTGCTCTGGACTCGACCGCACGTTAGCATTACCTGACAATCGTGGTAGTGATAATCATTACATATTTCTTCTTACTTTTTCTTCAGGGTGGAAATATTATTTATATATATATATATATATATATATATATATATATATATTCAAAAAAATTACATAACTATTATAGAAGTGTAAATAAAAAAGAATAAAAGTTGTATTTCAAAATTAAGTGAAACCAAACACAAATTTTTATCAGAAAATAATTCAAACAGATATGAAACAACACGATAAAGAAATTCAACAGTTTAGAAAATTGATATAACACTATTTTATAAAAAAATTAAAGAATATATATTTTATTTTTTAATTATATATAATTTTATTTTAATATTTTTATTCAGACTGATTTGTTACTAAGATGATTGATCAATTTGAATCTTGGCATTCTTAGATACCTTGTTTTCTAAATATGCAGCTCCATCATTCCTGCAAAGACTTCTCTCTTTCAAAGTATATTCACCTAGATTATTTTAGTATTTCTTATTACATATATCTTAATAATAATAATTTAAAATAAATAAAGGTACGAAGTGAACAAGAAGAATAAAATACTCTTTTTCAAGCATTTTGTGTTTTAAAATAGAATAATGAATTTATTTAATTTTAAAAGTTCATATAAAATAAAAATATAAGAAATTAATTAATACAACGACATATATATAACATAAAACAAAATTAACTAATTCCCACATTTTTTTCTTCGCTTAGTATGGTACTCAATTTTCATTTCAATCTAAAAGAGCTAACAAATACCTATTAGTGGTATAATTTTACCATCATGATATATCTATCCAATTTCGCTATCATTATTATCAACATTATCCTATTATAAAAAATAAAAGTAAGAATAAAAAGTTATAAAAATATAAAATAAAATTGAATGACGTATAAAAAAAGTTATGTTATTCCTTTTACATATATAAAAATAAAAAAATAAAAAAACAAACTCATTCTTTTTTAATAATGAATCTATCTAGTTTATTCATAAAAGATCTCATTGTCTTTATATTATCAGTGTCATCACAACTTACGCTAATTTAAATTTCGCTAAATAATATTATTTGTCTCTATTTTTATAGTGAAAATCAAATGGATTTTCTTTTTTTTATGTTTCGTAATTTGATTTTTATTTTAAACAATTTGATACAATCAAATTAAAGAATTGGCACATGTCAGATTGTAATTTTCTTACGTTTTCTAATTTTTCTTTAATTTTTTTAAAATTTAAGAAAAAATAAAAATTTATCAAGTGTCAAGATTTAAAAAATTAAAAATCTTATTCCTGTTACACTACATATTATTGTCTTAATTTAAGTTAAATTTCTGTATTTTTATATTATTTCAATTTAGTCATAATTTTTTTAAAATTAAATAATTTTTGTTTCTTTTATAATTAAAAGCAAATTTAAATTTATATAAATATTATGCAAATATTTTTATTAAAATTAATATTTTTATTAAATATATCTAACAAAATTAATTTATTTAAATTTATATTTTGTATTAAATTTTATTTAAAATTATTTTAAAGTTATTAATAAAAAATAATGTTAATAGAAAAATTTAAAATTAATTTTAACTAACAAATATATTAAACTTGTTTATCAATTATATTTCATAAAATAAATCCAATCAGTTGAAATAGTTCTATACTTTTAAAATGTGTAAAACTCAATAATTTCTATATAATTATTTGAGTTGGTTTAAAAATGATTTTTTAAAATCAAATATAAAATTTAAATATTTTTAAACAATTTTATAATAATTTGAAACAAATATATTTAAAATTTGAAAATAATTTCAAATAAAGTTCAATATAAATATAATACAATTAATCTTATTAAATATATTTAATAAAAATATTTATATAACATTTGTATCGTATCCAAGCTTTAAACTTGATCCGAGTGTACATTAAATATGGTTAAAGTTTGTATCGTATTTTATCTTATTACCATTATGTCGACTTTAGAGGGTAACTCTTTTTTTATAACTAAAATGTGTTGATGAAGTTTTGCATTTTATAAATAGAGACATCGTTTTATAACGTTAAGAAAATAATAGGTTTTTTTAAAGTGTAAAATGGAAGGATGTGATGATGAGAAAGAAAAGGGTGCGATAAGCAAGGGTACTAAGAGGGTAATACTTTACTTACGTGGAAAAAATGTAGAAAGTGAAAAAAATCATATTGGAGGGAAGCAGAAGCAAAGCGGGAAAAAGCATCATTATTTCTCTGTTGAATCTAACTTTGAATCTCACTTTATTGCATGTACAAAAGCAAAGAGGTTCCATAAATTTATGGTCAAAGTGAAAACACTCTTTTCAGTTTTCACACTGACTGAGGCTGAATTTTACAAAGTATGTTAATTTTACTATCCATTTATTTTATATTTTAAAAAAAATGAATAGAATAAAACTGAGAGTTTGTATTAAAAGTAAGTAAAAGAAGAAAGTATTGAAGGATGAATGTGTTACCAGAAGGATGGCAATGGTGGATGTGAATGTTGTGAATAATGACATTGCTAATATACTGAAGAGTGATGCAACCTCCACCCACGATGTGCACATCAGCACCACGGCCATCAATGGTTTTGTAACTATTGAAAATGAGTTCCTGAGAGAGCTTAATCATCATGTTACTGGGGAACACGATCCACAGTGGTTCATTCCGTATCACTGCATATCTAAGTGTTCCTGGTTTTGGGTTCACAGGGTCCTCATCAGATGAATCCGTGACTATGTAAAATTCTCCACCTTTTCCACCCTTTGCGTTCTGCCCAAACCCAATTCCACAATCAGCCAGTCTCTGTCTGTTGTTGGCCCAATCTGGGTCACACTTCCAACAATCATCAATCGGGTTACCTGTAAGACATGATGCCACATCTTTCTCTGACAATCTCAGCATTTCCCTTCTTCCCATTGAAGCATTCACCCTCCTGAAAATAACAAACTATATTATTATATCAAGTTTCAAAAAAATTGTCCCTTTCGTAGTCTAGAAAGAAATTCTAGAAAAAAAAAACATTTTTATCACTAAAAATAGTCACTTTGAGGCAACAAAATTGGGTAACTTAGGGTGTGACCCTGAAAAAGGAAGAAGAAATGAAATGTGAGTTGCTGGTTTTTGGCAATGACCCAGATGTAAAGATTGTATCTTTATGTTTTAGCTTTTATGTTACGAGGTTGGGATGATAATTTTCAATGTAGGGTCTTGAAGATAAGGTGAAATAAAGGGGTTAAGTGAGTTGGTTTGTAGTGGTTTTTGTGCTAAAAACCTGAAAAAAGAACTAAAAAGACAGAAAGAAAATAAGGTTTTGGAATGATGTACCTATGAACTTGTGTGGCAACAGCTTCCGGGTCTGGATGTTGCCCCGGGAGAGTGAGGTTGAATGCTGCTGTTCCATGTGGTAAAAACGAGGACAGAACGGAGAAGAAGAGCAAAATGTGGGTTGCTTGAAACATTGTTGATGAAGAAGAAAAGTGCTTCTCTGTGTAAGTGTTGTTGCCACTACAATACACAGAGTGTGAACACTTCACTCACTCCCTCTCTCTCTCTCTCTCCCAATATTGGTCGCTCAGAAAGATTGGTACTTGGTGGTGTTAGTTTTTAGTAAACAATTCCGTGATTAAAGGAACATTGGACACAATGAATCACCTTTTCATTACATCTTCCAGTTTCATAGTCAAAGGCAACTAAAGTTCAGTATCAGTTTCTAACAGGAAAAAAAAAAAGAAAAATCATTAGGAACCTGTAACAAAAGCGAAAAAAGATTGATATAAAATAATGCTACTATAGGAGAGTGTGGGTTTGAGTTTTAGTATTTTAGTTTGGTTTATAGAGTTTAACCTTTAAAACATTTGTGTTTTGTTTTTGATTATGATTGTATGAATAAAAAGAAGAGAAGTGGGATTGGAGGGTGTGAGGGGCGCATTGAGCAATGTTAGAATGAAACGAAATTGTCCCTGATATCGAGGAAGTTCTGAGAGTAACTTGACCGGACCTGACCCTTGGTGTGTTTCAACGTATAGTACTGCCATTTCTGAAAAGGTAAATAAATAATAATATGAAATAGAGAAGGACAAAGAAAAGGGTCGTTAGTTAATTTAAGAGCAGGAACATTCTTGCAGAACTTCAAACTGCTTTTTGACTTTTCCATCACTTTCTTTTGCACTGTTTTTGTTTCACTAAATTAAATTTTTAAACTATATTCTAGTATATTCAACGTTACCACGCACGGGTTTTTATTTTAATTGAAATTTATTGTATGTTATTAAATTAATTATTATTATTATAAAAAAATATAGAATTTATTTTATTAATTGAAATTAGAATAACAATAAAACGGATTATAAAAATGAATAATATGAAATTATGATAAATTTTATTATAATAATATCAATTAAAGTTAAATATTTTATCAATGATAATCTATACAATATACAAATATATTAATAATACAATTTAAACAGATAAAAAAAACAAATTATCTGATAAACTTAAATTTTAGAAAGCTATTAATAATTTTTTTAAATCTTATTTTAATATTAGATTGATTCTCTGTTAGTTTGTTTTTAATAAAAATAAAATGAAGATTGATAGTTTTGATTTTTCATTGTTAGATTCATTAGTAGAAAAAGAGGATTTTATGACGACCTATTATGACCGATGGAATTCACATGTTATAATAAGTTGACTGATAATATTTTTGTAATAAAAATAAGAGTTATTATAACGTAGTTTTGGAAACATGTCATAATATATCAATCCGGTGACAAAATTGAAATTATGTTTAAACATATTATGATAGGTCTTGACCTCTCATAGTAGACTTTTGTTATGGATGTTAACTTAGCACCTTTCATAATACATGAGACATTATGTTGAAAAGATATTATGACTAGTTTTAAAGAATCTATATTGAATCTCTTAAATCCTAATTTTCACGTATTCTTTGTAACCTACTCTTCACTCTTCTTAATCCCTAATTTTTTGTTCACACGCCTACATCCTCTCTTTTCTCAATTCATCATTTTGGTCACCATTGCATCCACGTCGTGTAAGAACACCATCGTCGACAACCCCGTCGTGGTAGACGAAGGATATAAGTGGAAGGGATTGAGTTCGCCGAAAGCGTTTGGGAAGGGTTGAGTAACGAATGTCCCCTTTCCTTTAAGGTTTTTTGGTCCAGTCAAGCACTAGGTGTCCATCGCCAGTGATTCTACCCGCTTCAAAGAGAGCTTCATGGATGATCCTGAATGTTTATGTTTGTGTTTGGGATTGTTCTTATTCTCATGATTGATCCTGATTCAGGTTTGTTCTTTGTGTTTCAATTTGGTTATATTCCCATCCCCCATAATCCCCTTCCCTGTTTCAATTTAGTTTATGTTCAGTTCTTTTCGTGGTAAGTGATGGTACGCAGGTGACTATGTATTTGTAGCCTACAACAAATCTCTCATTTCACTCAATGAATTATATCATTGCCAACACATGTAGGAATCTAGAAACAAGTATTTTAGAACTAAATGGGATGTTACAATAAAATGAAACATTATGAGAATGTTTATATTTTCTTAAAACATTATCACATTTAAAAAGATAAAATTTAAGTAAAAATTGTAAAGGGTAGTAGGATAAGCATAGATAAATAAAGATTTGACTATTAGTGTGTTACTGAGCAAGTGACCCTAGGTATGTAATGTATGTGTATACTTCTACTACTATTGTAACTATAACATGGTTTCTTTCACTTGCATATGCAATCCATAAGAGTTTGTGTTTGTGCTTTTATGTGTTGTGTGTTGAAATGTAATGTCTTTCTTATTATTAATATTTATGTAAGGGAGTTTAGTTTTAGGGTTTTGTAAGGGGCTTTCTGCCCATTTACTTTTCAGAACTACTATGTACTATAAATGTAGTAGTAAGTTGTATCAAAAGTTCTAAGTAAAATAAAACCTTTTAGCTTTTCTCAACTCTTCAAGTTGGTATCAAGAGCCATACCTCTGTGTCTTCCTTGTCTGTCGTTGGCGTCGTTGTCTCTCCGTCATTTTCATTGTTGCCCATTTTTGTCGTTGTCGTTAATCGTCGCTTTCTCTGACTAAGTCAAATGTTAGGTGTACCTTGAGAAGCGCGACCCAACCCTGGTGGTCCCCTCCTCAAAAGCCTTTGCACGCGTCGCCACGTGCCGTTTCTCTCCTACCAGTCTCAAGCTTGTGTTCCTCGTGTGTCGCCTTCCTAGTGTCAGAGTTACAGCGTGCCACTGTCGATCGTCTCATCGTTGCTTCCTAAGTGTGTTTTTGTTCTTATTTCTTGGTTTCATTGGCTATGGCTCATACCTAGTGTTTCCTCCCTCAAGTTATTTAGAACCCTAAGTTTTGTGTGTTCTCATAACTTTAGATGGCCTCTTCTACTTGAATTAATTCCTCTTTATCTGCTACTACTTTCATTATGTCTGCAAAACTTAATTGGAATAAATATTTATCATGGTCCTTTGTTGTGGAATTATGGTTTCTTGGTCAAGGACACCATAATCACCTTGAACGAGATGTTTCTATGGTTCCAGATAGAAAACAACAAAACTTATTGGCAGAAACTAAACTTTCAGTTATGTGTTTTTGTTGCAATTGGTTGAGCAAGAGGTTCTAGATATCTTGACACCTTATAAGTAGTGTTGTCAAAACGGGCCACTTGGCCCAACCCGACCCGATCCACCACGGGTTGGTTACTTAGTAAGCTAACCCAACTCAGCTCACTTAGCGAGACAAAAAAATTTGAATTCATCCAGACCCACCACGGGTTGATGGGTTAAATAGGTTGGCTCACTAGCCCACTTAACTTTTTTTCATTCTCTTCTTTTAGGATTCTTATAACAAGTTACTTGGATCGATCAAATTGAAACAACAATAATTGGACCCATTGATATAAAAGAAAATGAAACAAAAGAACTCTATTGTTACATATTCTAAGCTATCAAGCATAAACTTTTGCCAATTTAGTTTAATGAGACATACAAAATTGTTTGAACAAAAAACTATATATAGTAGTTAACAAAAGGCTTAATACCCTATTTTGTCCCCAGTTTCGCTCGACAATGTCAAATTAGTCCATCCTTTAAAATGTGTGTCAATTACGTTCGTACTTAATAAAATTTATATCAATGAAATCCCTTCCGTTAAATCCATACAAACGGCGTTAATTATTTTTCTCTCTCTTCTATTAACGCCGTTTGTACGGATTTAACGGAAGGGATCTCATTGATATAAATTTTATTAAGTAAGGACGTAATTGACGCACGTTTTAAAGGATGGACTAATTTGACATTCTCGAGCGAAATTGGGGACAAAATAGGGTATTAAGCCTTAACAAAAATATATAGCACAATACTTGTATATTCTAAAATGGTTATGCTTGTAGATAGGCCTAAAAACAATATAAAACAAATGACATCTTCTTGAATTATCCAATCTATAAGATTATCCATTTATAAGATTTGAGTCCTTAATGGATAAATCCACAATATTATGTTCTCTTGAAGCATCTTCTTTTTTATCTTCATCTACAATATATTAAAAAAGAATGTTAAGTAATAATATTGAAACAAAAAGTAATAAATAATTAAATTATTTCATGTAATAATAATGTTACTTGTTAGTTCAACACCATGCAACCAATTTTGGAAAGAAAAAAATTCCAGTTGCAATGTTTTATTTTGTTTCATTGCAATTTAATTTAATTAAAGAAAATAGTTGGATTGGTGAGCCAATCCGGCTCACCACAGGTTGAACCAGGGTGAGCCGGGTCAATATTGGCTCGCTTCAAAATTTCACATTTTTTTTCAACACAACCTGGTCCGAACCCGTGGTGGCCTAGGTTGGCTCACTGGTTTGAACCCATTTTGATAACACTACCTATAAGACATGCTCCTCCTTTTGGAAAACGGCACAAGTTATTTTTGCTAATGGTGTGCAACGTCTTTTCGATGCAACTCAATAGTAGCTTCTCTCAAACAAGTCAACCATGATATAGTTTCTCATATAGCAAAAACTCAGGCTGCGGTAGAAGAGTTGAAGAACTTCTTTGTAGCTGATTCATTAGAAAGTATCAACAAAAAGCTTCACAAGTATTACATGGTCCTAATTTTGAGAAGTTTACACTCAGATTTTGATCATGTACGTGATCAAGTTTTAGCTGGTGATCAAATCCCATCGATGGATGGATGGCTTAGTTACTCGACTCCTTCGGGTACCTACATTGGTAAAAGACAAGAATTTAAGTGATGATATTAAAACATCAGCAATGGTGGCATCACGAGGTGGAGGAGGAGGTAGGATCAACTAAGGAGGACATGATGGTCAAAGTGGACGTCCTCGATGCTCATATTTTAAGAGAATGGGCCATACCCAAGATAAATGTTATTCCTTGCATGACTTTTCAGATAAAGCCGCTCATGTGTCTAAATTAGATAATTCAGAATCTAGAATTTTTTATGAAGAAAACCAATAGGGTTTTGAAGTATTTAAAAAACACTAGAATGAGGGGGTGAATAGTGTTTATGAAAAACGTTTTTCGCAACCCTTCTGATATAGCATGTTGTTGAGCGTGTAAAATATTCTTTTAAAGGCTTAGACGCTCGTAGTGTAGTGTCTGTAGTGTTTGTAAGAACTTCCTTTGTAAAGATTAGCGTGCTATTCAAAATAATTTCGATTGTAGTGTCTGTAAGAACTTCCTTTAAAAATAAAGGATCGTTTAGCTTGGAAGTTCTTATATTTTCAAATATAAAACTAAACTACAGGTTTTCTAAGAGGATCATTTAGCAAAGAGAAGAGAGAATAACATGAGAGATTTTATACTGGTTCGCTCCAACTTAGCTACGTCCAGTCTCCTCGTAGATGGTTTCACTATAATCTTCACTTGATTAAAAATGAGTATGAGCACTACTCTTGGTACTCAACTACCTCGTCGAGATTTCCTTTGAGTATTCACTTCACTCTTGGTACTCAGTACCTTGCCGAGATTTCCTTGAGTATTCACACCACTCTTGGTACTCAGCTCTTTACCAAGATTTCCTTGAGTATTCGAACCAGTCTTGGTACTAGGTTATCGTGCCTAGATTCCTTAACTCAAAAGAGTTTAGTTGTAAGTGTTTTAATTCTCTACATAATTGCAATCAACGGTTTCTTACAAGCGATTTAGACTAAATCTCTCTACGAGAGGATCTGATTACAATAAAATACAGTCTAAACACTCGTAGGTGTTTCTCTGTAAAATCTTACAACAGTAAGAGATTTTACGCTTAAGCTCGATAATATCTCTTTCTCTTTTCTTTTCTCTTCTCTTTTCTTCGACTCAGATGTATTCTTTTCTTTGAGTTATTTTCTCTCTTCTTCTCTTTAGGATGGATATGACGTTGTAAGCTTTATGCACTTTGGCTATCCTCTATTTTATCCTCTTGATTTTCTTCTTATGAGTTCTTCTATTTATAGACTTTACAGATATTTTTCCATTAGACTATGTTTGTAGTTTGTAGTCTTGATGCTTATGTTTTCTCTTTTTTCTTTCCACAACAACCATTGTATAAGTCATTTTTGTTAAAGCAGACATGCTTGTTCAATCCTTTGTTTGATGTAGGTTGTAAGATCTTTTTATACTTTGCTTCAAGAGAGGAACATTCCATGATTATCTCTTTTGTATCTAACATCCACATTTGATATTTGATTTGTAACATTGTGGATGCGTGTAGAATAGCTTATTTTTGAGTCACCGATAAGTGTACCGGATCATATAAGTAATATAAAATGGTAAGACCAAGTATCGTGTCCCAAGAGACTCTCGGCACTAGACAGTCGTGTGATAACTCGATTAATTAAGACTTAAAAGGAACAAAATCATTGCTTTAGAATGCAAATACAGAAAATTAAATATGAATGCAATTTTGATTAATTTAAGAGTAGCACATCGATGAACGGATGATGTTTATGTTATGAGATGAATATGTTGTTGGGGTTAGATTTCACCAAGTTTACTCTCATGTATATAAGAATTCTTCTTCTTTCATTAAAGTCAATGTCACTCACTAAATTACTTAAAACCCGATCCCTCGGTGAAGAAAGCCTATCCTTAATTACTAGTTCATATGATTCCTAGCATCACTAATAATTAATTCTTAAGATCAGGAGCTTTAGACGACCAAGACTCATACCACCATCCTTAAGAAATACTGCTCTTGGGAATAATTCTACAAGAACCTGAATTGTAAGGAACCTCCCGGCACTCATGCAATTCATACATCACGCTATGAATGAGTTAAACAAAGCAAGCATTGATCATAGAAGAATTATCCTAACAGTTAGTGAAAGAAGCATATATTAATAAGAATCAATTTAAATACATGAGAGTTCACAAGGTTACATCATCCCCCAACAACAAATAGAAGTTAGTTCACCATTGTCATGGTGAAACTAGATGTATAATGGAGAAGAATGAGATAGAAAAACCCTAAAAGTTGAAGATGGAGGCGTCTGCCTTCAAAGTTGAAGATGTCCAAATCCGCCTTTAAAGAGTGGAAGAGTGTGTTGTTGCGCCTCCTCTACCAAAGATCCAAAACCTAGGGCGTCTGGGTCCTTTAAATAGAGCGGAATCAAAGCAGAAACAAAGCCTAGGCCCATCTCGCTAGCGCTCAACGCCCCACTTAGGGCCCCGGGCGTGCTGCGATACTAAAACTGGCGCTCAGCTTCACTCGGAGGGCAAGCAGGCGTGGTTCTTCGGGAAAGGTGGCGCTTAACGCCCCAAAAAGGGCGCCCAAGCGATGTGCGGTAGGCTTTGGCACTGAGGGCTCCAAAAAGGGCGCTCAGGCTTCGGGCTTTCCTACTTTCTTATGCTTTTTTAGATCTTTCTGAGCTTCATCTCCTTGATACTTCAGCTCTACTTCCATATTATCTCATTTTCTGCCAAAACAAGGGACTTTAGTCATAAAATCATCAAGTGCAACCTTAACTCTCTTATTCACACAACTTAACAGAAAAACATGATTTCAAGCAAGTTTCTAAGTAGAAAAGGGTGCATTTAGTATCAAAATCAAATCAGACATAATAGTATTTTCAACCGTAAACTATGCATGCAGCAAATATGACTTTTCTTATCAATTTTATTGTTTTTAAACATTGGACATTTAATGTCATTTAATGCTCGCTTAGAGCAACAAAGTACTTTTTGATTTCCTATCGTTAAGTAGCATTTTACAATTAAGCTCTTTGAATTTAAGGATACCAAACGTATAAATACTTCATCATAAGATGACGTGTCTGTTTTGCTCACGGTACCAACTTGATCCAACTAAATGCTTCTTTTGTTTTTGTCTCTTTGTAGACAGATAGCGTTTAGCTTGCTCAAGCTTTCGTATGTGTTTTAACAATTATGTCTTTTATTTTTTTTAGTTAAAGCCATTGTCTTGACCTGTTTCGTTTTTAAGAGATTTAAAATACCTAATTTAGGTATTTTGAGCATTGAGCGTTTAGCTCATTTCTCTCTTAGACACTTTTAGACAAGACATCATCTAATCAAGCCTCTGGTTTTTCTAGCCTATATGGTTTTCTATTTCCTAGTACCTAAGTGTTTTCCTATGATTTTTATTTTTGGGGTCCAAGTTATAGTTTTATTTGTTGAGGTTTTGACTCTATGTTTTTATCCTAGATTGCTTTCTGATATTTAACCTGTTTTAATGTAATTTGGCTAAACTTCAAAACATGAGATCATTTGTTCATGTAAACGCTTTTGTCTTTAACATTTTTGAGGTACAAGTCTAAAAAATCTTCTGATCTTGGCCAACCCTCCTCAATATCAAATGTGTCAACCACCTACATCTCTCAATCTATGGAAGGTCATAGTCCATGGATTCTTTACTCAAGTGCCTCAAATCATATCTTCTGTACCATTCCTTCATTTTCTTCCATGTCCTTTTCTAAAATTCCTCATTTCATTACCGTTGCCAATGGATCCAAAGTGGCATTTGAGGAAATTGGAAAAGTTTCCTTATCTCCTTCACTAAATTTGAATTATGTTTTGTATATATTCCTCATTGTCTTTATAATTTAATCTCTTTGAGTCAATTGATTCGTTCCTTAAATTATTTTGTAACCTTTTTTGCTAATTCCTTTTTTACAGGAACATGGCACGGGTCTGTTAACATAAAATCGTCTATAAGACTAAAATATATAAACACTCTCATATGTTTTGAAGTTTAACAAAACAACATTAAACGAAATGAGCATATGAATAGGTTATAACTAGAATATTGAAATAATTGAAACTAAGGTGATAAGTTAAATACTTTGAAAATCTAGTAACCTATGAAAGTCTTAGAAAAACACTTAAGCATAAACTAGATGCAACACTAAACGATTCCCTAAGTTAAAACGTCATTGAGAGTCATGCTAAACGGAGAAGCTATATTGTACCAAATGTAATCAATAAAACTCTCAAATAGATAAAAATGTAAAAGTGTGGAGACAATGGTTTTGGTAAGTTATTCAAAGTCTTAATTAATATTCCAAAAACTTGTGGAAGACAACTTGCTAAATGCGTTTGCTGAAGAAAGCACAATCTTAAAAGCGATTTTAACAGGCTAAACGATACCATGAGCCAAACCATCAACTTCATCCAACGATGAAGTCTTCAATCAATGTTTGGTATCTTAGTAAAAAGCTTAAATGATAAAATGCTACTTGAACGGTAGAAAATATAAAAACCATTTTGTTGTTCTGAACAAGCATTAAATGTCATTAAATGCTCATCGTTCAAAAACAACAAAAGTGATAAGAGAAAAGACATATATGTTGCATGCAAATCTACTCAACTTTGTGCAGATAACCTACTGCACATATCCACTTGCTCCATCCAATAAAACAGAAGTAGACATGAGAAGCAAAGAATACATTCACGGAATGTTCTCTTCATTAGAAATCATGCCAGAAAAATAGTACAACCTACTTCTGTCAAAGTACTGAAAAAGAAAGCATGCTCTAACAAGTTGACTTTAACCAACAACTACTTCACACGATAAGACTAAGAAGACACAAGAATCAAGGCAAAAGCTTAGTCTAACGAATATCTTTTAAGAATCCTTTAAATAGAAGATGATTTGAAGAATGAATCAAGAGAATAGTCTACAAAGAGAAAAGCATACAAAGGGAAAAGAAAATATCATCGAGAGAAAAACACATAAGAGCTCAAAAATTCAAAGAGAATATCTAAGAAGAAAAAACTCAAGTCGAGAAACACTCTCAAGCTTCATTGTAACATAAACTTACAACTCAAAAAGAATATTTGAGAAGAAAAAGCTGAAGTCGAGAAACACTTTCAAGCTTCATTTTAATATAAACTTACTATTTGTAAGTTGAGAGAAAAGAGAGAGAAACACCTAGTGAGTCTATAGACTGAATTATATTGAACATATATAATCTATGTCAGAGTAATCTTCTAGTGGCTTGTAAGCAATCAAATTAATTGCACATTCTAAATAAAATTCAAACACCTGTTGAAAAACTCAGGTGACTTAAGGATTACTAGGCAATGTATCAAGTTTATACCAGGATTGTCTAGTGGAAACCAGAAGTGGATGAAACTCAACTAGACAGTGTATCAAGTTGATACCAGAAGTGTCTAAGGATACTAGGAGTGATGAAGAATACTACACAATCATGAATGGATAAAACTCAACTAGGCAGTGTAAACGGTGGTTACTTGGAGTGACTAGGTATACCAGGAGTGGTGAGAATATTCAGTTGTAATCTTGTTGAAGATTATAGTGGAAACCTCTAAGGTTAGAGGAGACTGGATGTAGCTTAAGTGGAGTGAACCAGTATAAAAATATTTGTGCACTTACTAATTTATTCTCTCTCAACGCTTCTCTTGCAAAATCTGTAGTTGGAAATTTAAACTTTCTATATCAAATGACTTTTATTCAAAATGAAGTTTTATTCAAATGCTACAACAATTATATCTTAACCATTGAATAACACTCGAAAAGAACACATCGCTTAAATCACTTTCAAAGTCGAGCTTATAAACAATCTAGGTAAAATCTTTTATCCTCAATGAAGATGTTATATTATATGTTTCTTGTCCTTCATGGATCATCGTTCATTTGTTCAACAAATGTTTCCTCTACCATCATGTGATCTCTTGGTGACTCCTACTTCTTTACGTCAAACTCAAAATGCAAATGACATTGTTCCTCCATCTCTTCTCACATATCAACGTTAGGTACAATCTCAAACTCATAACACTGAAGATGTTCAAGAGTTAGATCCTCCTTCATCAGATTCCCAGACCGTTGATCCTTCATCCTCCTCACCCTCTCTTGACCCAGATAATAATTGGTTTATTGCCCTTCGGAAGGGTATTCGCTCTACTCATAATCTTTATCCTGTTTAATAGTTTTTGAGTTACCATCGTTTGTCTCATCCATATTTCTCCTTTTTTTCCTCCTTATCTTCCATTAAGGTTCCTAACAATGTTCATGAGGCACTTGGTCATCATGGATGGCGTCAAGCCATGATTGATGAAATGCAGGCACTTGAACACAATGTCACTTGGGACCTTGTCCCTCTTCCTCCTGGTAAGAAGCCTGTTGGTTGTAGATGTGTTTGTGTTAAACTGTTGTTTAGTCGCTTAAAACATAACAAAATTGGTCCCCACTAATGTAGAATAGGGAAACCAAAATATAATTGCTAGGACTTGGCTAAAATCAAGTTCTAATGTGTAGAGTTAAGGTCTTTATTTATTCAATAATTATTACTAAACAAGGTGAGGACATTTAATGAAAAAAAAATGAAATTTTAAAAAGAAAAGCAAATCTAAAATCTGTTTAAAGGAAAAAAGATGAAATCATATAAGAGAAAAGAAATTAGAAATCTAAACTACCTAAAATAGAAACAGAACCTAATACTAAAACTAGTATGACCTAATGATGTACAAAGACATTAGACATGCATACTACAATTGAGAAACCTAATTGCTAACTAGATTAAACAAATAGCTAAAGGTTACTAGATTAAACAAATAGCTAAAGAACCTGTAAAATTGAAATATAAACATAAGCAAAATTTTATTTGAAAGAAAGCATTCAAAATAATAGGAGATCATTACCTAAGCTAAAACCAACCCACAAATCATTCAACAAATGTAAAAATCAAATAATTAAGCTAAAGACATAGGGAGAATTGAATTCATAGGCAAATGTACATTTAATTGGATGAAAGAGTGCTAAGAGTTCTCAGGAAGACATCCTATAGATGTTGAAACCCACTTTGGGGTATTTTGGTTCATATTTCAGAACCTATATTGACCCTTCACAATCATTCATTCAACCAATGTTCATAAACCTATTCATTAAACAACATTACTCTCACATTCAATCAACATTAGCATAAATGAAACTAAACATCTCAATCCTAGTTTGCTAGATTCAAGAAAACTAATTATTACAAACCCAAACTTCCAAGAATCAAAATCTACAATGCTCAAAGTATAGTTCTCAAAAATTGAATCATAAAGAACATAATTAACATACCATAAACTCAAAACTACAACCTAAACTTCATCAAATCCAAGTGCTGAAACCTAAAGACAATATATGCATCAACATTTGAGTAAACAAAAGAATCATAATACTGAAATTGAAATTACTAACTAAGAAAATGTAACATGCATAAATCAACTAATTAAAAGCCTCAAAAATCAAAACAGAATCAAAGTCTATTAATATCAAAGCAGAATTGAATCCATAATAGAACAAGAGCATGAAACTAACGTAAAACCAGAATTGCAATAAAAAATAGAACAATTTGCAACAGAATTGAAATTCATTGAAAGGAAAATGAAAATTAAAATAGAATATCACTTATAAAATGAATTGGCTACATATTTAGAAAAGATTAATTGGCTACATATTTAAAATCACTAAAAATACCCATAAAAACTTATTTTTAACTAAAATTCTACAAAACTAAAGAATTAAAGAAAAAACTAAAAATTATCCTAATTCTACACAATTAAAGACTAAAGGAAACTAAGAAACACTTCTAAACACAAATAAAAGTGAAAAATTAGAGAGTTATCACTATGCTATTAAGGTTGGCCCTACTGGTGCAATCGATTGTCTCAAAGCTCGTCTAGTAGCTAAAGGATATACTTAAGTTTATGGCCTCAACTATTGAGATACCTTTTCTCCTATAGCTAAAATTAGTACCATTCGTATTTGTCTTGATATGATTGTCATTCGTTAATGGTCCCTTTACCAGTTGGACATTAAAAATGCCTTTCTTCATGATTATCTAGAAGAAGAGATATATATGGAGCAACCTCTCGGATTTGTTGCTCAGGGGGAGTATGGGTTAGTTTGTAAATTACATTGTTCCCTTTATGGCTTGAAGCAATCACCTCGAGCTTGGTTTGGTAAATTTATTCGAGTTGTGTAGAATTTTGGATTGAAACGATGTGAGGCGGATCATTCAGTTTTTTATGGTTACTCTACTCCTGATAAATTTGTTTATCTTATGGTTTATGTTGATGATATTATCATTACAGGAAAAGACGTCACTAGAATTGCTCAATTAAAGAATCATTCACTAGTGCAAAAAGGACTTTAGACGTCTGTTATTTTGGGCTTTTAACATCTGATCCCTGTCCGACGTCTATATGAGTGACGTTAATGAGACGTCGGACCCTTTAGGTCAGACGTCTCTATAGACGTCGGACCTATATAGGTTCGACGTCTATATAGACATCCGATCCATATAGGTTAGACGTCTCTGAGGTTGCTCCTGATTCATGGTGATTCGAGTTTACAACTTTATATTTTAGTTGAAGAGAATGTATTGTACATTTTTTTTATTGTATGGTTTTAAAAACGTAGTGGAGGGAATTGGAGGAGTACAAAACGCAAGAAATCGCCGCCATAGAACGCCGCCTAAAGACACGAGAATAACTGCACCAAAACCCAACGAAAATGCATTTTATTCGGTTCAAATGAGAGATAATGCATTAAAGAGTGATGTAATCAGAGTAAAATTAATTTAAAACGGCGCAAAAATGAGAAAACAAACCTGAAAAGCGTAACCCGTAGAGAGAAAACGTGACGAAGATGATGAACAATGAATGCGCGTAACAGCTGTCTCGCGTTCACGTTGTTTTAATGCCAAAATTTAGACGTCGATTCCCCCAATTAATAGACGTCTAAAGTGCTTCAGAAGTCGGAGTGGCGGGATCAGAAGTCGGAGTGGCGGGATTAGACGTCTAAACGGAGTCAAAAAGTGGCTTTTTAAATTTCTGGATTTAGGGTTTAGACGTCGGTTCCCCCAATTAACAGACGTCTAAAGTGCTTCAGAAGTCGGAGCGGCGGGATCAGACGTCTAAATGGAGTCAAAAAGTGACTTTTTAAATTTCTGGATTTAGGGTTTAGACGTCGGTTCCCCCAATTAATAGACGTCTAAAGTGCTTCAGAAGTCCGAAAGACGGGATTAGACGTCTAAATGGAGTCAAAAAGTGACTTTTTAGATTTCTGGATTTAGGGTTTAGACATCAGTTCCCCCAGTAAACAGATGTCTAAAGTGCTTCAGAAGTCGGTTCCCTGCATAACAAACGTCTAAATAGAATAAAAAATTATTTTTTTTTAACTTTTTCGTTTAGCTTTGGTGTCTATTCGGGGGAGCCGACGTATATGAGTATTTAGACGTCGGACCCTTCCATAACCGACGACTAAATAGTTGCTTTATTTACGAAAAATACCACCGGTCATTTTTTACGTTGGATATTTGAGGGTCAGACGTCTAAAGGGTGACGTTAAAGGTATATTTTGTACTAGTGATTTGTTCAACCACTTTTAAACCAAAGATATGGGTCAGCTAAAATATTTCCTTGGTATTGAAGTGGCACAATCAAAAGAAGGTGTCATCATTTCACAAAGAAAATATGCTCTTGGTATTTTAGAGGAAACAAGTCTAACAAATTGCAAGCCCATTGATAGTTCTATGGACTCAAATAAAAAATTAACGAAATACCAAAGTGAACTTTTCTCAGACCGAGAGAGATATAGAAGGCTGGTTGGAAAACTCATATATCTTACCATAACAAGACCAAATCTTTCTTTTCGGTGGGAGTTCTGAGTCAATTTATGCAAAATCCACATGTTGATCATTGGAATGGAGGGATTGTTGTATGAGGACAAGGGAAGCACTTAGTTTAAAAGATATTGTGATGCAGATTGGACTAGTTCTCCAATTGATAGAAGATCTACCATAGGATAATGTGTTTTACTTGGAAGGAACCTTGTATCTTGCAAAAGTAAGAAACAAAATGTTGTTGCTCGGTCTAGTGTTGAAGCTGAATATCGATCTATGGCTCTAACTACATGCGAACTTGTGTGGATTAACAACTCCTTCAAGTGTTGAAATTTTGTGAAAATGAACAGATGAAGTTGTACTGTGATAATTAAGTCCTTTCACATTCTCTCCAATCTAGTGTATCATGAGAGAACAAAACACAGAGATTGATTATCATTTTATTAGAAATAAGTTGTTGTCAAAGGATCTTGTTACAGAGTTTGTCAACTCTAATGAACAACTTACGAACATTGTAACCAAATCTCTAAGGGGGCCTAGAATTCAATTTATATGTTTCAAGCTTGATGCATATGATCTATGTGCTCCAACATGAGAGAGTGTTGAAATGTAATGTCTTCATTATTATTAATATTTATGTAAGGAATTTTACTTTTAGGATTGTCAAGAGCTTTTCGCCCTTTTATTTTTTAAAACTATTGTCTCCTACAAATGCACTAATAAGTTATATCAGAAGTTTTAAGTGAAATAAAACATTTTAGCTTTTCTCAACACTTGAAGTTTGTGAAGAGTAGTTGTTAATGTACATCATTTCAATCTTCAAACCAAAACTTCGGGTTCACAGCTAGGTTGTCTACTCCTACCCATAACCATACTATACGCTCTATGCAATTTGCACACATTTTTTATTACTTATACTTAGTGTCAGCTCTTTCGGTTGGTGCATTTCTTCAAGCATGCACGCTAGCTCTTAATTTTTAAAAAGTTTTGGTAGTGAAACCAAAGTTAGTAGCTCTAGAGGTACGCAAACAAGTCCCAAGTGCTGGAGGCTGTGTTGAAGGAAACTATGAATTTGGTAACATTAACATAGATTTGAATCACTCTATCCATGTGTTGTTCATTGTTGTGTCTTTCTTGCTCTTCCTGTGTTTTTTTACACTGATGGGGTGATGGCCTACCCCTTGGCATAACCTAGCACATTCATGAAGAGTTGGAGACATCTGTAGAAGATGGGCCTAGACTCTTTCTTCTGGGCCATCTTAAGTCATGATGAAGATTTAGTATAGTAAGAATAATTTCGGGCCTTGTATTTTGGGCTAAGTATTCTAAATTTTATTTGGGCTTTGTATTTTAGGCCAAGTAGTCTAGATTTTTTTTGGGCTTTGTATTATGGGCCTAGTAATGTAGGATTTCAATTAGGCCAATTAGAATAGGATTTTGACCAAACAAGTCAACAAAGGGCCAAGGCCCAAAGTTGACTGTGCTTGGACTATCAAACTCACCCACATAGAATTCATGATATAGAGCATACTCCAAGAGAGGTTAGAGTATACCTCCCCCATTTCCATGGTAAAGAAGATGTTGAGGTATACTTAGATTGGGAGATGAAAATTGAACAACTCTTTGAGTGTCATCAAGTGAGTGGTCACATTGGCCACATTGAGTTTCCAAGGGAATGCCATGTACTGGTGGACCCCCTTGAGAGAGAGAGAAGACTCTCTAATTTTCCCCAAGTCACTGATGGACAAATTTATGAACACCAAATTATGATGTCACAAACTTGTTTTCAATCGGCAAGTATGACCGAATCGTTCAAGTAATAAACTTGGTTAGACCAAGTATCGTTCTTCCCAAAGGACTCACGGCCTAGTTTAGTTATGTGATTTCATGATTAACTAAGACTTACAAACGAAATATTTGGAGTTTAATATGCAAGACAGAAAATAAACATGTATGCATGAATTTTGATCAATGGCAAAAAGCAAAAGATAAACACTTTCAATGAAATATAGATATGAATATGTTGTTGGGGGTCAATTTCATCTTATCCACTCTCATATATTTTAGGAATTCAACATTCAAATCATCATTGTTAATGCCACTCTCTAAAGTACCTTTCTAGAAGGCTTCTCCCTAATCACGAGTTCATACAATTCCTAGCATTCCTAATGATCAGTTCATAAGTGCAGGAGCTTAACGACAACCAATATCATATTGGGAGAAATTCCCCGGATCTAGACTTTCCCGTACGTGCCCGTATCGACAAAACCAATAATCATGCATCGAATGAGTTAAACAATGCAAGCATTAAGCAAAGAGGAAAAACCCTAACTAATGATGAAAGAAAGCATAAGTCTTAATTAAAAGATATAAAAACAGATTCCATATATGAGAGCTTCACAAGATTACATTGATTCCCCAACAAACATACAGAGTTTAGTTCACCATATTCATGGTGAACCTAGATGAACAATAATGAAAGAATGAAAGAGATAGAAAAACCCGAGAAAGAGAAGAGCAGAGCTGTCACCATCTCCCAATCTACCCCAAGGGGTGGAAGAGAGAGTGTTTGCTTCGTTTCTGCCAAAGATACCTAACCCTAGGAAACCCTAAAGCTTATGTATCATTCGTAAATTACAAAAAGTCAAGTCCAAGCCCATTAAAGTGCCGCTCAGCGGTAAACTACCGCTCAGCGGTGAGTGCGTGACTTCTTTTCTCCCCTCAGCGGCCATTTTGCCCCTCAGCGGACCTCCTGTGACTTTCAGAGTACCGCTCAGCGGTAAAATACCGCTCAGCGGTGAGTGCGTGACTTGTTTTCTCCCCTCAGCGGCCATTTTGCCCCTCAGCGGACCTCCCGCAAGCTCCTGAGTGCCGCTCAGCGGTAAACTGCCGCTGAGCGGTGACTTCGGCTTCTCCTTTTGCACTTTTTATTGTCTTTTCTGATTTCATCTCTCTCCTTCTTCACTTCTTTTACCAAATTCACCTTAAAACCTGCACAAAAACACTGAAATCAAGCATAAACCTGTCCAACTCTCTTATTTCTAAAAATATACAGAAAAACATGATTTCAAGCTAATTTCTAAGTGTGAAGGTTGCTTTTAGTGTCAATTTTAATCATGAAAATAACAGTTTTTCAACTGTTATCACAACCCCAAACTTAAAACTTTGCTTGTCCTCAAGCAAACAAGATGTAACTCAATCTTCCATCAATCCATATAATGGTTCACCACATTCAAAAATCCTTCTTTCAAGATAAGTAAGTGCTCAATTCAGCTCATTTCAAAGATTTCAATCAAGACATGCACATGCTTTAATGTTCACACAATCACATACTATCCAACAAATGCTACCTTTCATGAATGATCAATCAACTAAGCAAAGATGTTCTTATATTTTCATGGAATCTTTCCTCACTAGATAAAGTGTTTCACTCAAACACACAAGTGTATAAGAGGTATTCACTCATTCACTCTACTATCACAATGTCACATGAATCAACTTTGCCTTTCATTTAACCATAATCAAAAACACTTACAAGCAAGCATCATCACAAGGACTTTTCTATGGCTTATAACGTGGCTGGGCTAACAAGAAAATTGGTTTTTCTAGATCACAAAACCCTTGAGTTAAGAGAAACACAATCATTCTTATTTATTCCCAACTTTCTTTTGCATTGAGCTTTTCTTTTTCTTTTTTTTTTCTTTCTCTTTTTTCTGTTTCTTTTCACATACTTAATTCTTAGCTCTTAGCTCAATGCTTTCAATTTCCCTTTCTATTTTCCAACAACCCCAAACTTGAACATTTGTCAGTACCACAAGATATTTTCTACTTAACTCAAGGTAAAGCTTTTCAACAAGGGTTTTCAAATCATGTTCAAGGCTAGAGGTTCAAAGGATATAACACATAGTGTTCTCTTTTAGTGGGCTCAATTTATGAATTTGGCTAATAGAAGGGTTATCAACAAATGGCCTTGATCATATGATGCAAACAAGCAAGTAATTCAATCATAGAAAACCTGGGCAAAGTCATTCATGCTTTCACAGTAATAGTATTCAACAATAACAACTCTGGAGCTCAAAACCTCACATATAAGCTCATTCACATTCCACATATAACATCCTGCTTAGAATCATAATCACAATCATAACATCTTGCATTTGTTCACAATGCTTGTGAACCACCTGTATAAGCATATAATGTGCACATTCTCAACATCAATCAATATCAAAGCATCATCAGGCATTACTTATCAAACAACAATCCTAAGCAAACCATCATGACAGACAAAGTTTCCAATTGAGTACATCAAATCCTATTCTAAAAACAAAAGTGATTGATAAAACAAATCCTACTTTAGTGCTTTGAAAAACTCAGCCCCATCAATGATGCTCTCTCCCAACCCCAAACTTAGATGGAAAACTAGTGAGAAAGTGAGTGGAAGGGAGATTTTCTAAAGAGGAATGAAAGGAAAAATGTAGAGAACCTTTGGAAAAATGTTTAGGAGTGTGTGTGCAGAGAAGAATCTAAAAATAAAGGCCAAAGCGTGACTTAGGGTATAAAAATACCCTAATGGGCTCGGGTTCCGCTAAGGGGCAACCTAAGCCCCTTTTTCGATACCACCGCTCAGCGGCACTTTTGTGTTGTGCTTTTCTTCTTCCTAGCTTACCCTAGGTGCCTTCTACTCATGCCCCTCACTTGCTCCCTGCAATTAATTTCTCAAATCACTCAAACATTCAATCCCTATCATGCAACTAAAGTAGAATCAAAACAAACAATACAGATAAAATCAATCAACTGGGTTGCCTCCCAGGTAGCGCTTGTTTAACGTCACGAGCCTGACCCAAAATCCACCAACACCCATCAGTAGGTGTAACAAACTTACCAACACCCATCAGTAGGTGCAAAATTTTCTTACCAACACCCATCAGTAGGTGTTACAAACATAGTACCCTTCAGTAGATACTTAACCACCTAGCATCCTTCAGTAGATGCTATCTCCAACAAAATAGTTACAAAAATAAAGTCCACAAATTAAAAATTACAAAACCAAAATAAAAGCAAAAGTTCTTAAATCACTGGGTTGCCTCCCAGCAAGCGCTCTTTTAACGTCATTAGCTTGACCCAACCTCAAGTTCCTTCTTCTTTTTCTTCTTTCTACTGAACTTCTTCAGAAATTTGATCAAACCAGGAACCTGTTGCAATGTCTCAACCATAGGAACTTTAATCTCCAATTTCTTGAAGATTTCCATAAAGCACTTGAATTTCTTTTCCTTCCTATGATTCTTCTTTAGATGAGGATGTGATTTTTCATATGATTTCTTCTTCTTTCCTCTCATCTTTTTTTTCTTCCTTTTTTTCTCCCTAAATTTTCTCTTTTTCTTTTCTTTTATTTTTTTCTTCCCTTTTCTTTTTCTTTTCAACTTCTTTATTTCCACACAAATTTTCTTTCTCTCTTCTCTCTCAACCACTTCTTTCTCTTTTTCTTCATCTTTATTTCTCTCACTCAATTCTTCTTTTTCTTTTCTCTCTATCTTTTCCTCATCGCCCCCTATTTTTTTCTCATCAAGAATCTTGTCACTTTCAGTGATAATGGCTTGCCCTTCCTCCTTAGGGTTAACTTCAGTATTAACCTCATCGTTCAATCTCTGACTAATGGAATGAAGTTGCATCTCCATCCTTTTACATGATTCTTCAATGCTTTTCTGAGTAGCGTCAGAATTTTTCAAAAATTGTTGAAGGGTGTCATCCAAACTTCCTGATAGAAAGGTTTGTTGCTGTTGCTTGTTAAATTGCCCAGTTTGTCCAGCTTGCCCACTTTGTTCCTGACCAATACTTGGGTGTGGTTTCCACCCTTGATTATAGCTCCCTTGACGGTACTGATTGGTCATGTAGTTTACATCCTCTACGGCTTCAACTGGAAAGGCACATTGACCATTGATATGGTCACCTCCACACAATTCGCATAACTGGGATTGTACCTGTGCAACAGTCTTTAACTCTTGTGGCAATTGTTCAAGTATCTTTGAGAGATTCTCCAATTGTTGAGTTATTAACTTGTTCTGAGCTATCAAGGCATTATTGGATTGCAACTGTAGAACTCCTTTTTGTTGAATAGGAGCTCCTCTTTCACTGTTTAGTTCATTATCACTTGTAGCCATATTTTCAATGATTTCTGTAGCTTCCTCTGGAGTTTTCCATTTGATATTTCCTCCAGCTGAGGCGTCAAGCATCATCTTGGTTTGTGAACCAAGACCTCCAAGGAAGATTAGGACTACTTCCACTTCGTCAAATCCATGCGTGAGAGTCTTTCTTAATAGGCTTTTATATCTGTCCCATGCATGCCCCAGTGATTCTTCCATGCCTTGTCTAAATGAAGAGATCTCGTGCTTCCCTTTGTTGATTTTAAAGCTTTGTTGCTGCCATTGTTGTTGTGGTTGGTTCTCAAATTGTCCGGCAGCTTGCCAAATTTGGCTTTGATCCATGCTTGAGTCATGTTCCCACCAGTGGTTGAGATTACTTTGGTAGAATTGAGTGCCCATATAGTTAAATTCTTGACCAAATTGCATTCTGCAGACATTAGGCACAAAACCCTAAAAACAATTGTTAGCACAAAAAGATAGAGAAAAAAAATCAAAGGATATAATTGAAAAGATAAGAAGATAGGAAATAAAAACAGAAAAATAAAAACAGAAAAATAAAATAAAATAAAATAAAAACAGAAAAATAAAATAAAATAAAATAAAATAAAAACAGAAAATAAAATAAAATAAAATAAAAATAAAATAATAACCAAAAAAATAAAAACAGAAAATAAAAACAGAAATTCAAAATTAAAGTCAAAGATAATCAATAATCACACAAATTAACCAGTTAAACCACGAGTCCCCGGCAACGGCGCCAAAAACTTGATGGACAAATTTATGAACACCAAATTATGATGTCACAAACTTGTTTTCAATCGGCAAGTATGACCGAATCGTTCAAGTAATAAACTTGGTTAGACCAAGTATCGTTCTTCCCATAGGACTCACGGCCTAGTTTAGTTATGTGATTTCTTGATTAACTAAGACTTACAAACGAAATATTTGGAGTTTAATATGCAAAACAGAAAATAAACATGTATGCATGAATTTTGATCAATGGCAAAAAGCAAAAGATAAACACTTTCAATGAAATATAGATATGAATATGTTGTTGGGGGTCAATTTCATCTTATCCACTCTCATATATTTTAGGAATTCAACATTCAAATCATCATTGTTAATGCCACTCTCTAAAGTACCTTTCTAGAAGGCTTCTCCCTAATCACGAGTTCATACAATTCCTAGCATTCCTAATGATCAGTTCATAAGTGCAGGAGCTTAACGACAACCAATATCATATTGGGAGAAATTCCCCGGATCTAGACTTTCCCGTACGTGCCCGTATCGACAAAACCAATAATCATGCATCGAATGAGTTAAACAATGCAAGCATTAAGCAAAGAGGAAAAACCCTAACTAATGATGAAAGAAAGCATAAGTCTTAATTAAAAGATATAAAAACAGATTCCATATATGAGAGCTTCACAAGATTACATTGATTCCCCAACAAACATACAGAGTTTAGTTCACCATATTCATGGTGAACCTAGATGAACAATAATGAAAGAATGAAAGAGATAGAAAAACCCGAGAAAGAGAAGAGGAGAGCTGTCACCATCTCCCAATCTACCCCAAGGGGTGGAAGAGAGAGTATTTGCTTCGTTTCTGCCAAAGATACCTAACCCTAGGAAACCCTAAAGCTTATGTATCATTCGTAAATTACAAAAAGTCAAGTCCAAGCCCATTAAAGTGCCGCTCAGCGGTAAACTACCGCTCAGCGGTGAGTGCGTGACTTCTTTTCTCCCCTCAGCGGCCATTTTGCCCCTCAGCGGACCTCCCGTGACTTTCAGAGTACCGCTCAGCGGTAAAATACCGCTCAGCGGTGAGTGCGTGACTTGTTTTCTCCCCTCAGCGGCCATTTTGCCCCTCAGCGGACCTCCCGCAAGCTCCTGAGTGCCGCTCAGCGGTAAACTGCCGCTGAGCGGTGACTTCGGCTTCTCCTTTTGCACTTTTTATTGTCTTTTCTGATTTCATCTCTCTCCTTCTTCACTTCTTTTACCAAATTCACCTTAAAACCTGCACAAAAACACTGAAATCAAGCATAAACCTGTCCAACTCTCTTATTTCTAAAAATATACAGAAAAACATGATTTCAAGCTAATTTCTAAGTGTGAAGGTTGCTTTTAGTGTCAATTTTAATCATGAAAATAACAGTTTTTCAACTGTTATCACAACCCCAAACTTAAAACTTTGCTTGTCCTCAAGCAAACAAGATGTAACTCAATCTTCCATCAATCCATATAATGGTTCACCACATTCAAAAATCCTTCTTTCAAGATAAGTAAGTGCTCAATTCAGCTCATTTCAAAGATTTCAATCAAGACATGCACATGCTTTAATGTTCACACAATCACATACTATCCAACAAATGCTACCTTTCATGAATGATCAATCAACTAAGCAAAGATGTTCTTATATTTTCATGGAATCTTTCCTCACTAGATAAAGTGTTTCACTCAAACACACAAGTGTATAAGAGGTATTCACTCATTCACTCTACTATCACAATGTCACATGAATCAACTTTGCCTTTCATTTAACCATAATCAAAAACACTTACAAGCAAGCATCATCACAAGGACTTTTCTATGGCTTATAACGTGGCTGGGCTAACAAGAAAATTGGTTTTTCTAGATCACAAAACCCTTGAGTTAAGAGAAACACAATCATTCTTATTTATTCCCAACTTTCTTTTGCATTGAGCTTTTCTTTTTCTTTTTTTTTTCTTTCTCTTTTTTCTGTTTCTTTTCACATACTTAATTCTTAGCTCTTAGCTCAATGCTTTCAATTTCCCTTTCTATTTTCCAACAACCCCAAACTTGAACATTTGTCAGTACCACAAGATATTTTCTACTTAACTTAAGGTAAAGCTTTTCAACAAGGGTTTTCAAATCATGTTCAAGGCTAGAGGTTCAAAGGATATAACACATAGTGTTCTCTTTTAGTGGGCTCAATTTATGAATTTGGCTAATAGAAGGGTTATCAACAAATGGCCTTGATCATATGATGCAAACAAGCAAGTAATTCAATCATAGAAAACCTGGGCAAAGTCATTCATGCTTTCACAGTAATAGTATTCAACAATAACAACTCTGGAGCTCAAAACCTCACATATAAGCTCATTCACATTCCACATATAACATCCTACTTAGAATCATAATCACAATCATAACATCTTGCATTTGTTCACAATGCTTGTGAACCACCTGTATAAGCATATAATGTGCACATTCTCAACATCAATCAATATCAAAGCATCATCAGGCATTACTTATCAAACAACAATCCTAAGCAAACCATCATGACAGACAAAGTTTCCAATTGAGTACATCAAATCCTATTCTAAAAACAAAAGTGATTGATAAAACAAATCCTACTTTAGTGCTTTGAAAAACTCAGCCCCATCAATGATGCTCTCTCCCAACCCCAAACTTAGATGGAAAACTAGTGAGAAAGTGAGTGGAAGGGAGATTTTCTAAAGAGGAATGAAAGGAAAAATGTAGAGAACCTTTGGAAAAATGTTTAGGAGTGTGTGTGCAGAGAAGAATCTAAAAATAAAGGCCAAAGCGTGACTTAGGGTATAAAAATACCCTAATGGGCTCGGGTTCCGCTAAGGGGCAACCTAAGCCCCTTTTTCGATACCACCGCTCAGCGGCAATTTGCCGCCCAGCGGCACTTTTGTGTTGTGCTTTTCTTCTTCCTAACTTACCCTAGGTGCCTTCTACTCATGCCCCTCACTTGCTCCCTGCAATTAATTTCTCAAATCACTCAAACATTCAATCCCTATCATGCAACTAAAGTAGAATCAAAACAAACAATACAGATAAAATCAATCAACTGGGTTGCCTCCCAGGTAGCGCTTGTATAACGTCACGAGCCTGACCCAAAATCCACCAACACCCATCAGTAGGTGTAACAAACTTACCAACACCCATCAGTAGGTGCAAAATTTTCTTACCAACACCCATCAGTAGGTGTTACAAACATAGTACCCTTCAGTAGATACTTAACCACCTAGCATCCTTCAGTAGATGCTATCTCCAACAAAATAGTTACAAAAATAAAGTCCACAAATTAAAAATTACAAAACCAAAATAAAAGCAAAAGTTCTTAAATCACTGGGTTGCCTCCCAGCAAGCGCTCTTTTAACGTCATTAGCTTGACCCAACCTCAAGTTCCTTCTTCTTTTTCTTCTTTCTACTGAACTTCTTCAGAAATTTGATCAAACCAGGAACCTGTTGCAATGTCTCAACCATAGGAACTTTAATCTCCAATTTCTTGAAGATTTCCATAAAGCACTTGAATTTCTTTTCCTTCCTATGATTCTTCTTTAGATGAGGATGTGATTTTTCATATGATTTCTTCTTCTTTCCTCTCATCTTTTTTTTCTTCCTTTTTCTCTCCCTAAATTTTCTCTTTTTCTTTTCTTTTATTTTTTTCTTCCCTTTTCTTTTTCTTTTCAACTTCTTTATTTCCACACAAATTTTCTTTCTCTCTTCTCTCTCAACCACTTCTTTCTCTTTTTCTTCATCTTTATTTCTCTCACTCAATTCTTCTTTTTCTTTTCTCTCTATCTTTTCCTCATCGCCCCCTATTTTTTTCTCATCAAGAATCTTGTCACTTTCAGTGATAATGGCTTGCCCTTCCTCCTTAGGGTTAACTTCAGTATTAACCTCATCGTTCAATCTCTGACTAATGGAATGAAGTTGCATCTCCATCCTTTTACATGATTCTTCAATGCTTTTCTGAGTAGCGTCAGAATTTTTCAAAAATTGTTGAAGGGTGTCATCCAAACTTCCTGATAGAAAGGTTTGTTGCTGTTGCTTGTTAAATTGCCCAGTTTGTCCAGCTTGCCCACTTTGTTCCTGACCAATACTTGGGTGTGGTTTCCACCCTTGATTGTAGCTCCCTTGACGGTACTGATTGGTCATGTAGTTTACATCCTCTACGGCTTCAACTGGAAAGGCACATTGACCATTGATATGGTCACCTCCACACAATTCGCATAACTGGGATTGTACCTGTGCAACAGTCTTTAACTCTTGTGGCAATTGTTCAAGTATCTTTGAGAGATTCTCCAATTGTTGAGTTATTAACTTGTTCTGAGCTATCAAGGCATTATTGGATTGCAACTGTAGAACTCCTTTTTGTTGAATAGGAGCTCCTCTTTCACTGTTTAGTTCATTATCACTTGTAGCCATATTTTCAATGATTTCTGTAGCTTCCTCTGGAGTTTTCCATTTGATATTTCCTCCAGCTGAGGCGTCAAGCATCATCTTGGTTTGTGAACCAAGACCTCCAAGGAAGATTAGGACTACTTCCACTTCGTCAAATCCATGCGTGAGAGTCTTTCTTAATAGGCTTTTATATCTGTCCCATGCATGCCCCAGTGATTCTTCCATGCCTTGTCTAAATGAAGAGATCTCGTGCTTCCCTTTGTTGATTTTAAAGCTTTGTTGCTGCCATTGTTGTTGTGGTTGGTTCTCAAATTGTCCGGCAGCTTGCCAAATTTGGCTTTGATCCATGCTTGAGTCATGTTCCCACCAGTGGTTGAGATTACTTTGGTAGAATTGAGTGCCCATATAGTTAAATTCTTGACCAAATTGCATTCTGCAGACATTAGGCACAAAACCCTAAAAACAATTGTTAGCACAAAAAGATAGAGAAAAAAAATCAAAGGATATAATTGAAAAGATAAGAAGATAGGAAATAAAAACAGAAAAATAAAAACAGAAAAATAAAATAAAATAAAATAAAAACAGAAAAATAAAATAAAATAAAATAAAATAAAAACAGAAAATAAAATAAAATAAAATAAAAATAAAATAATAACCAAAAAAATAAAAACAGAAAATAAAAACAGAAATTCAAAATTAAAGTCAAAGATAATCAATAATCACACAAATTAACCAGTTAAACCACGAGTCCCCGGCAACGGCGCCAAAAACTTGATGGACAAATTTATGAACACCAAATTATGATGTCACAAACTTGTTTTCAATCGGCAAGTATGACCGAATCGTTCAAGTAATAAACTTGGTTAGACCAAGTATCGTTCTTCCCATAGGACTCACGGCCTAGTTTAGTTATGTGATTTCTTGATTAACTAAGACTTACAAACGAAATATTTGGAGTTTAATATGCAAAACAGAAAATAAACATGTATGCATGAATTTTGATCAATGGCAAAAAGCAAAAGATAAACACTTTCAATGAAATATAGATATGAATATGTTGTTGGGGGTCAATTTCATCTTATCCACTCTCATATATTTTAGGAATTCAACATTCAAATCATCATTGTTAATGCCACTCTCTAAAGTACCTTTCTAGAAGGCTTCTCCCTAATCACGAGTTCATACAATTCCTAGCATTCCTAATGATCAGTTCATAAGTGCAGGAGCTTAACGACAACCAATATCATATTGGGAGAAATTCCCCGGATCTAGACTTTCCCGTACGTGCCCGTATCGACAAAACCAATAATCATGCATCGAATGAGTTAAACAATGCAAGCATTAAGAAAAGAGGAAAAACCCTAACTAATGATGAAAGAAAGCATAAGTCTTAATTAAAAGATATAAAAACAGATTCCATATATGAGAGCTTCACAAGATTACATTGATTCCCCAACAAACATACAGAGTTTAGTTCACCATATTCATGGTGAACCTAGATGAACAATAATGAAAGAATGAAAGAGATAGAAAAACCCGAGAAAGAGAAGAGGAGAGCTGTCACCATCTCCCAATCTACCCCAAGGGGTGGAAGAGAGAGTATTTGCTTCGTTTCTGCCAAAGATACCTAACCCTAGGAAACCCTAAAGCTTATGTATCATTCGTAAATTACAAAAAGTCAAGTCCAAGCCCATTAAAGTGCCGCTCAGCGGTAAACTACCGCTCAGCGGTGAGTGCGTGACTTCTTTTCTCCCCTCAGCGGCCATTTTGCCCCTCAGCGGACCTCCCGTGACTTTCAGAGTACCGCTCAGCGGTAAAATACCGCTCAGCGGTGAGTGCGTGACTTGTTTTCTCCCCTCAGCGGCCATTTTGCCCCTCAGCGGACCTCCCGCAAGCTCCTGAGTGCCGCTCAGCGGTAAACTGCCGCTGAGCGGTGACTTCGGCTTCTCCTTTTGCACTTTTTATTGTCTTTTCTGATTTCATCTCTCTCCTTCTTCACTTCTTTTACCAAATTCACCTTAAAACCTGCACAAAAACACTGAAATCAAGCATAAACCTGTCCAACTCTCTTATTTCTAAAAATATACAGAAAAACATGATTTCAAGCTAATTTCTAAGTGTGAAGGTTGCTTTTAGTGTCAATTTTAATCATGAAAATAACAGTTTTTCAACTGTTATCACAACCCCAAACTTAAAACTTTGCTTGTCCTCAAGCAAACAAGATGTAACTCAATCTTCCATCAATCCATATAATGGTTCACCACATTCAAAAATCCTTCTTTCAAGATAAGTAAGTGCTCAATTCAGCTCATTTCAAAGATTTCAATCAAGACATGCACATGCTTTAATGTTCACACAATCACATACTATCCAACAAATGCTACCTTTCATGAATGATCAATCAACTAAGCAAAGATGTTCTTATATTTTCATGGAATCTTTCCTCACTAGATAAAGTGTTTCACTCAAACACACAAGTGTATAAGAGGTATTCACTCATTCACTCTACTATCACAATGTCACATGAATCAACTTTGCCTTTCATTTAACCATAATCAAAAACACTTACAAGCAAGCATCATCACAAGGACTTTTCTATGGCTTATAACGTGGCTGGGCTAACAAGAAAATTGGTTTTTCTAGATCACAAAACCCTTGAGTTAAGAGAAACACAATCATTCTTATTTATTCCCAACTTTCTTTTGCATTGAGCTTTTCTTTTTCTTTTTTTTTTCTTTCTCTTTTTTCTGTTTCTTTTCACATACTTAATTCTTAGCTCTTAGCTCAATGCTTTCAATTTCCCTTTCTATTTTCCAACAACCCCAAACTTGAACATTTGTCAGTACCACAAGATATTTTCTACTTAACTCAAGGTAAAGCTTTTCAACAAGGGTTTTCAAATCATGTTCAAGGCTAGAGGTTCAAAGGATATAACACATAGTGTTCTCTTTTAGTGGGCTCAATTTATGAATTTGGCTAATAGAAGGGTTATCAACAAATGGCCTTGATCATATGATGCAAACAAGCAAGTAATTCAATCATAGAAAACCTGGGCAAAGTCATTCATGCTTTCACAGTAATAGTATTCAACAATAACAACTCTGGAGCTCAAAACCTCACATATAAGCTCATTCACATTCCACATATAACATCCTGCTTAGAATCATAATCACAATCATAACATCTTGCATTTGTTCACAATGCTTGTGAACCACCTGTATAAGCATATAATGTGCACATTCTCAACATCAATCAATATCAAAGCATCATCAGGCATTACTTATCAAACAACAATCCTAAGCAAACCATCATGACAGACAAAGTTTCCAATTGAGTACATCAAATCCTATTCTAAAAACAAAAGTGATTGATAAAACAAATCCTACTTTAGTGCTTTGAAAAACTCAGCCCCATCAATGATGCTCTCTCCCAACCCCAAACTTAGATGGAAAACTAGTGAGAAAGTGAGTGGAAGGGAGATTTTCTAAAGAGGAATGAAAGGAAAAATGTAGAGAACCTTTGGAAAAATGTTTAGGAGTGTGTGTGCAGAGAAGAATCTAAAAATAAAGGCCAAAGCGTGACTTAGGGTATAAAAATACCCTAATGGGCTCGGGTTCCGCTAAGGGGCAACCTAAGCCCCTTTTTCGATACCACCGCTCAGCGGCAAATGCCGCTCAGCGGCACTTTTGTGTTGTGCTTTTCTTCTTCCTAGCTTACCCTAGGTGCCTTCTACTCATGCCCCTCACTTGCTCCCTGCAATTAATTTCTCAAATCACTCAAACATTCAATCCCTATCATGCAACTAAAGTAGAATCAAAACAAACAATACAGATAAAATCAATCAACTGGGTTGCCTCCCAGGTAGCGCTTGTTTAACGTCACGAGCCTGACCCAAAATCCACCAACACCCATCAGTAGGTGTAACAAACTTACCAACACCCATCAGTAGGTGCAAAATTTTCTTACCAACACCCATCAGTAGGTGTTACAAACATAGTACCCTTCAGTAGATACTTAACCACCTAGCATCCTTCAGTAGATGCTATCTCCAACAAAATAGTTACAAAAATAAAGTCCACAAATTAAAAATTACAAAACCAAAATAAAAGCAAAAGTTCTTAAATCACTGGGTTGCCTCCCAGCAAGCGCTCTTTTAACGTCATTAGCTTGACCCAACCTCAAGTTCCTTCTTCTTTTTCTTCTTTCTACTGAACTTCTTCAGAAATTTGATCAAACCAGGAACCTGTTGCAATGTCTCAACCATAGGAACTTTAATCTCCAATTTCTTGAAGATTTCCATAAAGCACTTGAATTTCTTTTCCTTCCTATGATTCTTCTTTAGATGAGGATGTGATTTTTCATATGATTTCTTCTTCTTTCCTCTCATCTTTTTTTTCTTCCTTTTTCTCTCCCTAAATTTTCTCTTTTTCTTTTCTTTTATTTTTTTCTTCCCTTTTCTTTTTCTTTTCAACTTCTTTATTTCCACACAAATTTTCTTTCTCTCTTCTCTCTCAACCACTTCTTTCTCTTTTTCTTCATCTTTATTTCTCTCACTCAATTCTTCTTTTTCTTTTCTCTCTATCTTTTCCTCATCGCCCCCTATTTTTTTCTCATCAAGAATCTTGTCACTTTCAGTGATAATGGCTTGCCCTTCCTCCTTAGGGTTAACTTCAGTATTAACCTCATCGTTCAATCTCTGACTAATGGAATGAAGTTGCATCTCCATCCTTTTACATGATTCTTCAATGCTTTTCTGAGTAGCGTCAGAATTTTTCAAAAATTGTTGAAGGGTGTCATCCAAACTTCCTGATAGAAAGGTTTGTTGCTGTTGCTTGTTAAATTGCCCAGTTTGTCCAGCTTGCCCACTTTGTTCCTGACCAATACTTGGGTGTGGTTTCCACCCTTGATTGTAGCTCCCTTGACGGTACTGATTGGTCATGTAGTTTACATCCTCTACGGCTTCAACTGGAAAGGCACATTGACCATTGATATGGTCACCTCCACACAATTCGCATAACTGGGATTGTACCTGTGCAACAGTCTTTAACTCTTGTGGCAATTGTTCAAGTATCTTTGAGAGATTCTCCAATTGTTGAGTTATTAACTTGTTCTGAGCTATCAAGGCATTATTGGATTGCAACTGTAGAACTCCTTTTTGTTGAATAGGAGCTCCTCTTTCACTGTTTAGTTCATTATCACTTGTAGCCATATTTTCAATGATTTCTGTAGCTTCCTCTGGAGTTTTCCATTTGATATTTCCTCCAGCTGAGGCGTCAAGCATCATCTTGGTTTGTGAACCAAGACCTCCAAGGAAGATTAGGACTACTTCCACTTCGTCAAATCCATGCGTGAGAGTCTTTCTTAATAGGCTTTTATATCTGTCCCATGCATGCCCCAGTGATTCTTCCATGCCTTGTCTAAATGAAGAGATCTCGTGCTTCCCTTTGTTGATTTTAAAGCTTTGTTGCTGCCATTGTTGTTGTGGTTGGTTCTCAAATTGTCCGGCAGCTTGCCAAATTTGGCTTTGATCCATGCTTGAGTCATGTTCCCACCAGTGGTTGAGATTACTTTGGTAGAATTGAGTGCCCATATAGTTAAATTCTTGACCAAATTGCATTCTGCAGACATTAGGCACAAAACCCTAAAAACAATTGTTAGCACAAAAAGATAGAGAAAAAAAAAATCAAAGGATATAATTGAAAAGATAAGAAGATAGGAAATAAAAACAGAAAAATAAAAACAGAAAAATAAAATAAAATAAAATAAAAACAGAAAAATAAAATAAAATAAAATAAAATAAAAACAGAAAATAAAATAAAATAAAACAAAAATAAAATAATAACCAAAAAAATAAAAACAGAAAATAAAAACAGAAATTCAAAATTAAAGTCAAAGATAATCAATAATCACACAAATTAACCAGTTAAACCACGAGTCCCCGGCAACGGCGCCAAAAACTTGATGGACAAATTTATGAACACCAAATTATGATGTCACAAACTTGTTTTCAATCGGCAAGTATGACCGAATCGTTCAAGTAATAAACTTGGTTAGACCAAGTATCGTTCTTCCCAAAGGACTCACGGCCTAGTTTAGTTATTTTTCTTGATTAACTAAGACTTACAAACGAAATATTTGGAGTTTAATATGCAAGACAGAAAATAAACATGTATGCATGAATTTTGATCAATGGCAAAAAGCAAAAGATAAACACTTTCAATGAAATATAGATATGAATATGTTGTTGGGGGTCAATTTCATCTTATCCACTCTCATATATTTTAGGAATTCAACATTCAAATCATCATTGTTAATGCCACTCTCTAAAGTACCTTTCTAGAAGGCTTCTCCCTAATCACGAGTTCATACAATTCCTAGCATTCCTAATGATCAGTTCATAAGTGCAGGAGCTTAACGACAACCAATATCATATTGGGAGAAATTCCCCGGATCTAGACTTTCCCGTACGTGCCCGTATCGACAAAACCAATAATCATGCATCGAATGAGTTAAACAATGCAAGCATTAAGCAAAGAGGAAAAACCCTAACTAATGATGAAAGAAAGCATAAGTCTTAATTAAAAGATATAAAAACAGATTCCATATATGAGAGCTTCACAAGATTACATTGATTCCCCAACAAACATACAGAGTTTAGTTCACCATATTCATGGAGAACCTAGATGAACAATAATGAAAGAATGAAAGAGATAGAAAAACCCGAGAAAGAGAAGAGGAGAGCTGTCACCATCTCCCAATCTACCCCAAGGGGTGGAAGAGAGAGTGTTTGCTTCGTTTCTGCCAAAGATACCTAACCCTAGGAAACCCTAAAGCTTATGTATCATTCGTAAATTACAAAAAGTCAAGTCCAAGCCCATTAAAGTGCCGCTCAGCGGTAAACTACCGCTCAGCGGTAAACTACCGCTCAGCGGTGAGTGCGTGACTTCTTTTCTCCCCTCAGCGGCCATTTTGCCCCTCAGCGGACCTCCCGTGACTTTCAGAGTACCGCTCAGCGGTAAAATACCGCTCAGCGGTGAGTGCGTGACTTGTTTTCTCCCCTCAGCGGCCATTTTGCCCCTCAGCGGACCTCCCGCAAGCTCCTGAGTGCCGCTCAGCGGTAAACTGCCGCTGAGCGGTGACTTCGGCTTCTCCTTTTGCACTTTTTATTGTCTTTTCTGATTTCATCTCTCTCCTTCTTCACTTCTTTTACCAAATTCACCTTAAAACCTGCACAAAAACACTGAAATCAAGCATAAACCTGTCCAACTCTCTTATTTCTAAAAATATACAGAAAAACATGATTTCAAGCTAATTTCTAAGTGTGAAGGTTGCTTTTAGTGTCAATTTTAATCATGAAAATAACAGTTTTTCAACTGTTATCACAACCCCAAACTTAAAACTTTGCTTGTCCTCAAGCAAACAAGATGTAACTCAATCTTCCATCAATCCATATAATGGTTCACCACATTCAAAAATCCTTCTTTCAAGATAAGTAAGTGCTCAATTCAGCTCATTTCAAAGATTTCAATCAAGACATGCACATGCTTTAATGTTCACACAATCACATACTATCCAACAAATGCTACCTTTCATGAATGATCAATCAACTAAGCAAAGATGTTCTTATATTTTCATGGAATCTTTCCTCACTAGATAAAGTGTTTCACTCAAACACACAAGTGTATAAGAGGTATTCACTCATTCACTCTACTATCACAATGTCACATGAATCAACTTTGCCTTTCATTTAACCATAATCAAAAACACTTACAAGCAAGCATCATCACAAGGACTTTTCTATGGCTTATAACGTGGCTGGGCTAACAAGAAAATTGGTTTTTCTAGATCACAAAACCCTTGAGTTAAGAGAAACACAATCATTCTTATTTATTCCCAACTTTCTTTTGCATTGAGCTTTTCTTTTTCTTTTTTTTTTCTTTCTCTTTTTTCTGTTTCTTTTCACATACTTAATTCTTAGCTCTTAGCTCAATGCTTTCAATTTCCCTTTCTATTTTCCAACAACCCCAAACTTGAACATTTGTCAGTACCACAAGATATTTTCTACTTAACTCAAGGTAAAGCTTTTCAACAAGGGTTTTCAAATCATGTTCAAGGCTAGAGGTTCAAAGGATATAACACATAGTGTTCTCTTTTAGTGGGCTCAATTTATGAATTTGGCTAATAGAAGGGTTATCAACAAATGGCCTTGATCATATGATGCAAACAAGCAAGTAATTCAATCATAGAAAACCTGGGCAAAGTCATTCATGCTTTCACAGTAATAGTATTCAACAATAACAACTCTGGAGCTCAAAACCTCACATATAAGCTCATTCACATTCCACATATAACATCCTGCTTAGAATCATAATCACAATCATAACATCTTGCATTTGTTCACAATGCTTGTGAACCACCTGTATAAGCATATAATGTGCACATTCTCAACATCAATCAATATCAAAGCATCATCAGGCATTACTTATCAAACAACAATCCTAAGCAAACCATCATGACAGACAAAGTTTCCAATTGAGTACATCAAATCCTATTCTAAAAACAAAAGTGATTGATAAAACAAATCCTACTTTAGTGCTTTGAAAAACTCAGCCCCATCAATGATGCTCTCTCCCAACCCCAAACTTAGATGGAAAACTAGTGAGAAAGTGAGTGGAAGGGAGATTTTCTAAAGAGGAATGAAAGGAAAAATGTAGAGAACCTTTGGAAAAATGTTTAGGAGTGTGTGTGCAGAGAAGAATCTAAAAATAAAGGCCAAAGCGTGACTTAGGGTATAAAAATACCCTAATGGGCTCGGGTTCCGCTAAGGGGCAACCTAAGCCCCTTTTTCGATACCACCGCTCAGCGGCACTTTTGTGTTGTGCTTTTCTTCTTCCTAGCTTACCCTAGGTGCCTTCTACTCATGCCCCTCACTTGCTCCCTGCAATTAATTTCTCAAATCACTCAAACATTCAATCCCTATCATGCAACTAAAGTAGAATCAAAACAAACAATACAGATAAAATCAATCAACTGGGTTGCCTCCCAGGTAGCGCTTGTTTAACGTCACGAGCCTGACCCAAAATCCACCAACACCCATCAGTAGGTGTAACAAACTTACCAACACCCATCAGTAGGTGCAAAATTTTCTTACCAACACCCATCAGTAGGTGTTACAAACATAGTACCCTTCAGTAGATACTTAACCACCTAGCATCCTTCAGTAGATGCTATCTCCAACAAAATAGTTACAAAAATAAAGTCCACAAATTAAAAATTACAAAACCAAAATAAAAGCAAAAGTTCTTAAATCACTGGGTTGCCTCCCAGCAAGCGCTCTTTTAACGTCATTAGCTTGACCCAACCTCAAGTTCCTTCTTCTTTTTCTTCTTTCTACTGAACTTCTTCAGAAATTTGATCAAACCAGGAACCTGTTGCAATGTCTCAACCATAGGAACTTTAATCTCCAATTTCTTGAAGATTTCCATAAAGCACTTGAATTTCTTTTCCTTCCTATGATTCTTCTTTAGATGAGGATGTGATTTTTCATATGATTTCTTCTTCTTTCCTCTCATCTTTTTTTTCTTCCTTTTTCTCTCCCTAAATTTTCTCTTTTTCTTTTCTTTTATTTTTTTCTTCCCTTTTCTTTTTCTTTTCAACTTCTTTATTTCCACACAAATTTTCTTTCTCTCTTCTCTCTCAACCACTTCTTTCTCTTTTTCTTCATCTTTATTTCTCTCACTCAATTCTTCTTTTTCTTTTCTCTCTATCTTTTCCTCATCGCCCCCTATTTTTTTCTCATCAAGAATCTTGTCACTTTCAGTGATAATGGCTTGCCCTTCCTCCTTAGGGTTAACTTCAGTATTAACCTCATCGTTCAATCTCTGACTAATGGAATGAAGTTGCATCTCCATCCTTTTACATGATTCTTCAATGCTTTTCTGAGTAGCGTCAGAATTTTTCAAAAATTGTTGAAGGGTGTCATCCAAACTTCCTGATAGAAAGGTTTGTTGCTGTTGCTTGTTAAATTGCCCAGTTTGTCCAGCTTGCCCACTTTGTTCCTGACCAATACTTGGGTGTGGTTTCCACCCTTGATTGTAGCTCCCTTGACGGTACTGATTGGTCATGTAGTTTACATCCTCTACGGCTTCAACTGGAAAGGCACATTGACCATTGATATGGTCACCTCCACACAATTCGCATAACTGGGATTGTACCTGTGCAACAGTCTTTAACTCTTGTGGCAATTGTTCAAGTATCTTTGAGAGATTCTCCAATTGTTGAGTTATTAACTTGTTCTGAGCTATCAAGGCATTATTGGATTGCAACTGTAGAACTCCTTTTTGTTGAATAGGAGCTCCTCTTTCACTGTTTAGTTCATTATCACTTGTAGCCATATTTTCAATGATTTCTGTAGCTTCCTCTGGAGTTTTCCATTTGATATTTCCTCCAGCTGAGGCGTCAAGCATCATCTTGGTTTGTGAACCAAGACCTCCAAGGAAGATTAGGACTACTTCCACTTCGTCAAATCCATGCGTGAGAGTCTTTCTTAATAGGCTTTTATATCTGTCCCATGCATGCCCCAGTGATTCTTCCATGCCTTGTCTAAATGAAGAGATCTCGTGCTTCCCTTTGTTGATTTTAAAGCTTTGTTGCTGCCATTGTTGTTGTGGTTGGTTCTCAAATTGTCCGGCAGCTTGCCAAATTTGGCTTTGATCCATGCTTGAGTCATGTTCCCACCAGTGGTTGAGATTACTTTGGTAGAATTGAGTGCCCATATAGTTAAATTCTTGACCAAATTGCATTCTGCAGACATTAGGCACAAAACCCTAAAAACAATTGTTAGCACAAAAAGATAGAGAAAAAAAAATCAAAGGATATAATTGAAAAGATAAGAAGATAGGAAATAAAAACAGAAAAATAAAAATAGAAAAATAAAATAAAATAAAATAAAAACAGAAAAATAAAATAAAATAAAATAAAATAAAAACAGAAAATAAAATAAAATAAAACAAAAATAAAATAATAACCAAAAAAATAAAAACAGAAAATAAAAACAGAAATTCAAAATTAAAGTCAAAGATAATCAATAATCACACAAATTAACCAGTTAAACCACGAGTCCCCGGCAACGGCGCCAAAAACTTGATGGACAAATTTATGAACACCAAATTATGATGTCACAAACTTGTTTTCAATCGGCAAGTATGACCGAATCGTTCAAGTAATAAACTTGGTTAGACCAAGTATCGTTCTTCCCAAAGGACTCACGGCCTAGTTTAGTTATGTGATTTCTTGATTAACTAAGACTTACAAACGAAATATTTGGAGTTTAATATGCAAGACAGAAAATAAACATGTATGCATGAATTTTGATCAATGGCAAAAAGAAAAAGATAAACACTTTCAATGAAATATAGATATGAATATGTTGTTGGGGGTCAATTTCATCTTATCCACTCTCATATATTTTAGGAATTCAACATTCAAATCATCATTGTTAATGCCACTCTCTAAAGTACCTTTCTAGAAGGCTTCTCCCTAATCACGAGTTCATACAATTCCTAGCATTCCTAATGATCAGTTCATAAGTGCAGGAGCTTAACGACAACCAATATCATATTGGGAGAAATTCCCCGGATCTAGACTTTCCCGTACGTGCCCGTATCGACAAAACCAATAATCATGCATCGAATGAGTTAAACAATGCAAGCATTAAGCAAAGAGGAAAAACCCTAACTAATGATGAAAGAAAGCATAAGTCTTAATTAAAAGATATAAAAACAGATTCCATATATGAGAGCTTCACAAGATTACATTGATTCCCCAACAAACATACAGAGTTTAGTTCACCATATTCATGGTGAACCTAGATGAACAATAATGAAAGAATGAAAGAGATAGAAAAACCCGAGAAAGAGAAGAGGAGAGCTGTCACCATCTCCCAATCTACCCCAAGGGGAGGAAGAGAGAGTGTTTGCTTCGTTTCTGCCAAAGATACCTAACCCTAGGAAACCCTAAAGCTTATGTATCATTCGTAAATTACAAAAAGTCAAGTCCAAGCCCATTAAAGTGCCGCTTAGCGGTAAACTACCGCTCAGCGGTGAGTGCGTGACTTCTTTTCTCCCCTCAGCGGCCATTTTGCCCCTCAGCGGACCTCCCGTGACTTTCAGAGTACCGCTCAGCGGTAAAATACCGCTCAGCGGTGAGTGCGTGACTTGTTTTCTCCCCTCAGCGGCCATTTTGCCCCTCAGCGGACCTCCCGCAAGCTCCTGAGTGCCGCTCAGCGGTAAACTGCCGCTGAGCGGTGACTTCGGCTTCTCCTTTTGCACTTTTTATTGTCTTTTCTGATTTCATCTCTCTCCTTCTTCACTTCTTTTACCAAATTCACCTTAAAACCTGCACAAAAACACTGAAATCAAGCATAAACCTGTCCAACTCTCTTATTTCTAAAAATATACAGAAAAACATGATTTCAAGCTAATTTCTAAGTGTGAAGGTTGCTTTTAGTGTCAATTTTAATCATGAAAATAACAGTTTTTCAACTGTTATCAGTCACCTATTGGAATTACATGAAAAGTGCCATGGGAAGAAGGCACATTCCCTCATATTATTATAGGGAGCTAATGGAGAAACTCCAAAGGCTCCAACAAAGAGACATAAGCATTGTGAGCTATAGGCAAAAGATGGAGCTCTGCATGTTGAGGGCGTGAATTAGGGAAGAATAAGAGACCACCATCTCTAGGCTTCTAAGTGGTCTTAATCTTGAGATTAGGGATAAAGTGGAATTGTTGCCCTACCAAGACTTAAATGACTTCATACAAATTTACATTAAGGTAGTGCAACAACTGTTAAGAAAAGGTTTGAAAGCTTTCCACTCTAACTCTAGTGTTAAGAAAGACTACAAGAGGGAGGGTAAGCAAGTGGTAGAAGAAGAACCCTCTAGGAATCTAGGGATGGAGAAGATAGAAGAGAAAGAAAAAGAGAGGCCAAGGGTGGGAACATCATCTCATACTCACATTAGTGAAATTAAGTGTTTCAAGTTTCTTAGTAGAGGTCACATTTCATCATAATGCCCCACCAAAAAGACCATTATCTTAAGGGGTATTGATGTATATAGTAGCCAAGATGAGGAAAGTAAGAGTGAGAGTGAGAGAAGTGGTGAAAAGAAACAAGAAGAAAGCGCAATTGAGGATGCCCATCCTTGTGAGGGAGAACATCTTATGATAAGAAGAGTTCTCCATAATCAACCTAGTTCACAAGAGCACACAAAAAAACAACATCTTCCACACTAGATGTAAAATCTTAGACAAAACATATTCCCTTGTTGTTGATAGTGACTCATGTTCAAATTGTAGTAGCACTAGGTTGGTTAACAAGCTTGGATTAGCTACTTTTCCTCATCTTCAACTTATAAACTTCAATGGATCAATGAGGACAAGGAATTGGAAGTTAATCAACAAGCGATGGTCAAGCTATCCATAAGGAATTATGAAGACAATGTGCTATATGATATAATACCTATGGATGCTTGTCACATTTTATTGGGAAGGCCTAGGCTTTTTGATAGAGAATCTCTACATAATGGCCACACCAATGAAATAACCATCACTCATAATAAACAGAAGTTTGTACTTCATCCTCTCACACCTTCTCAAGTGGAAGAGGATCAAGCACAAATGACAAAGAAAAATGAAAGAGAAAGAGAAAAAGAAGAAGGTAAAAAGAAAATAAAAGACACATTTTGCCCTAAGTATCAAAGCATGATGCACAAGTCTCAAGCATGCCCCAACAAGAGAATTATGATGTTAAGGGAAAAAAGCTTGAGTAAAAGTGTAAAGGTCTCCTTGCCATCTTCCTCTAGAAGCATGGCAAGAAAATACTCAAAGCATCCTTGTTTGGGTAATAAAATTTTCAAGAAAAATGCTCCTACTTTCAAAGACCTTAATCATTCATTTGACTTAAGGTGTATCCTTATTGGGAGCTATATCCTTCACATACTCACTATTATAACACTTGTTCTAACTTGTGTTATAAAATGGGTATTTGACCCTAGTGGACAAAAAAGGAAGAATTGAAGATTATGAAGAAAATGAAATTTCCTTTGGGCCATGTTGAAGATTTGAGGGCAACTCCTTTTCAAGAGGGAGGGGATGATGGCATACCCCTTGCCATGACCTAGCACATTCATGAAGAGTTGGAGATATCTGTGGAAGATGAGCCTAGACTCTTTCTCCTGGGCCATCTTAAGTCATCATGAAGATTTAGTAGAGTAAGAATAATTTTGGGCCTTGTATTTTGGGCTAAGTAGTCTAGATTTTATTTAGGCTTTGTATTTTGGGCCAAGTAGTCTAGATTTTATTTGGGCTTTGTATTATGGGCCTAGTAGTGTAGGATTTCAATTGGACCTTGTATTTTAGGCCAATTAGAATAGGACTTTGACCAAACAAGTCAATAAAGGGCCAAGGCCCAAAGTTGATTGTGCTTGGACATCCAAAATGGGTGTGTTGACCAAAGGGTCAACATTTTGGCTAAGCTTGGAGAACAAGGGAGATGAATTTCGTCCTAGATATGTGGAAGCTTCCCATTGGAAAGTTTTCCTCCTAATTAGTGGCTATGTGTCACTCTAGGAATGGAGTGTTTTTCCATAGGTAATGGTCACTTGTCACTCTCTCATTTGAGAAGATTTTTGCCACCTGTCTCCCTCCTATTGGAGAGGATTTCTCCTTGCTCTCCAAGCCAACCAAGGTGGATTTTTTAGGTTAAAGTTTCAACCCATTTTGAGACACCTTAGCCTATAAATAGAGGTGCTCTTCATCATGTAATCACTTTTGATTTAGAGTAAAGTTATGCTGCCATTTTTGTGCTATACTACTCTTTTAAGGTCACCCTAGGCTAGAGCAACCCAAGTGGTCTACTCTAGCCACCTTCCTCCAAGAGTTGGCTCAACCTCTCTTAGAGAACCACCAAACATGCCTTTCATCATCATTCAAACACCCAAAACCATGACAACCTCCACCTTATACCACCATCATTCCACATTCCATCTAAAACCTTTAGCATCTTATTCTTGTTGGCATGGTTGCATCTAGATTTGGCTTGTTCTAGCTTAAGCATTGTCATCATGGGGCTTTCTTTTTATTGATCTTGTGAATGCAGGAGAACATACCGATTAAAGGGGTTTTGGAGAATCTTAGATATGGCATGGAAGGTCTCAGTAGTGAATGTCAATACCGAATTTCGTCCGGATTGATTTTTGGCTTTACTTTAATCTGTTCTCCTATGTTTTATTATTTATTTATTTATTTATTTATTTTATATCAATTTTATTTTTATTTTTATTTTCGTTTTTATCCATTTTTATTGTTTATTTATTTATTTATTTTTTTTTTGTTGTTATCTATTATTTCTTTGTTTTCTTTTTATCTTTATTTATATAAGTTATCTTATTCTATTTTATTCTCCCCTTCATATATTATTTCTTTTCATTTTTGCTTTTTATTTTGTTTTACATCTTTATACTTTATTTTATTTTAATATAATATAACTAAAAAAAAAAAGAAAAGGAAAAGATGTGTGCGTGTGTTGGAGCGGGAGGGGACAGAAATGATTTTCTGCAGAGAGCAAGGTGGTGGCAGAGGCGCGATTTGGGTGTACGGTTTTGGTACAGAGAATGGCACAAAAGACAAGCACGGGGAGCAGATTGGATGGTCGGTTTTGGGAGGAGAAGTAAAAAAGGATTTTGGACATTTTTTGCTAAGGAGGATTTGGCTTCGCCATTTTGGCATTTTGCAAAGGAGAACCAGAAGGGATTTTACAGCAAAGAGAAGGGAGAAGTCAGCGACTCAAGGGAGAAGGGGATTTTCCTGGAGATCTTCACTACCAGCACCAACTTCACTCGCAGTTGCAGCAGCCGCTAGAGACGCCAAGCAATAGCATAGGAGCTCCAAGAGGTAAGCAACTACTTCACTCGTTCATATTGTCATGTATGATGGGATGAACACTGGAGCTTTTATGGTTGCCATTGCCTTTTTATACTTGTTATTGCGTTTTTACGCTTGATATTGCTCTGTTTAAGATTGGTCCTGTATATGAACCTTCACCATCGTCTCCGGCTACTATAGTAACCAACACCCTTTCAGCCACCTTTTTCTTCCACTCCCAATTCTCACCCTTCAAGTCTCCCTTCATTTCCAATCAACAACACCTTATCCCACAGCCAAACAACCTATGATCTTCATCCTTATACCACGGGGGCACCTAACATCTTCATCCTTATACCACCTCCAGCATCATCATCTCTAACACTACTACCAACACCCCACGGCCAACCCATCATTTTCATCCCTTACCTTCTTCATTTTCAACACCTCATCTCCATCTTCAACCATAATCCACTCTCAACATCCCTTTTCTTCCTCTCACCACTTTCATCTCCAGCACCACTTCCAGCACCATCACTCTCATCTCCCCAACATCTCCGACGCCACCTCCAACAAGCATAACCCAATCAACACGTAAGGCAGAACAAATCCAGCATTCACCCCTCACATTCAGATGTACACAACACACACTCGTAATTTTCAAATTAATCAATAAATCAATAAAAAACGATAAAAATTAGGGGAAGAAGAGAGGGAAATGTGGTTTTGCGGGGACGATTAGCAGTCGAGAAAGACCTCGAACAGAGAGGGAGGAAAGTGACACTGGTGGCGCCGGTGAAGAAGCGCGCTCCAGCTAGAGGCGACGGTGGCCGGCTCTGGCAGAGGCGGCGGCAGGAGGTGCCCAAGGTGGAAAAGCCTCAACCCTAGGCTAGTGCGAGAGAGAGAGGGGGGGGGGGGGGGGAGAACGCCGTGGCCGGCCGTGGTTCCGGTGCTGCTTGGGGTCGCCGCCGACGCCGAGACGGGTGGAAGGTGGTGGCGCGGTGACTGGTTGGAAGAAGTAGTGGCGTAGGTGTTCAAGGGAGGCAATCCCAGCCCTAGGCTAGTCCGATCAGAGAAAGGGACCCTGGGTTTCTCATGTGCTGATTGTGAATGAGAATGGGAAGGCAGAACCCCTAAGGGAATTCTAGGTTAGAAACTACCCGGGTGGGCCAAGCCCATAATAAACGCACGTTTTTCGGCCTTTTTTCGAACGCTCGTCATTCGGCCTCCATTTCCCACACTTCCCAACGAACGCTCGTCCATAACGAGCGTTCGTCATCCCGCCTCATCTTCCAAACGAACGCTCGTCCCCAACGAGCGCTCGTCGACCAGCCTCCTCTTCTCAACGTCCGTTCGTCACATCATCCAATGAACGCTCGTCATCTACCCTCCTGTACTCAACGTACGTTCGTCATATCCCCAACGAACGCTCGTCCTAACGAACGTTCGTCATCCCGCCTCATCTTCCCAACGAACGCTCGACCCAACGAACGTTCGTCATTCAGCCCGTTTCCCAACGTCCGTTCGCCAATTCCCCAACGAACGCTCGTCCCCAACGAGCGTTCGTCATTCGGCCCGTTTACCAGCGTCCGTTCATCAATTCCCCAACGAACGTTCGTCCCCCAACGAGCGTTCGTCATTCAGCCCGTTTCCAAGCGTCCGTTCGCCAATTCCCCAACGAACGCTCGTCCCCCAACGAGCGTTCGTCATTCAGCCCGTTTCCCAGCGTCCGTTCGCCAATTCCCCAACGAACGCTCGTCATACAGCCCGTTTCCGACGCGACCGTTCACCATCAACTGTGCATGCAACCGTTCGTCCTTTAACTTTCACGAACGTTCGTCCTCCACCATTCGTACTTTGCCTTATTCGAACGTTCGTCCATACTGACCTTTAGGACGTTCGGCAATTTTCAGCTTCAACCGTTCGGTCGTTCTCAAGAGTCCTCTATTCGACCGTTTGGCCATTCAGATCTTTAGGACGTTCGGTCATACAAAGAGTCAAATGTCCGGTCATAATATTTTAATGAACGTTCGGTCTTCATGTGAACGTTCGGTCTTCATGTGAACGTCCGGTCATGTTATGTGAACGTTCTGTCATGTTATATGTGAACGTTCGGTCATGTTATGTGAACGTTCGGTTTTGTTTTGTGTTAGTGAACGTTCGGTCGTGTGATGTGTTAGTAAGCGTTCGGTTATATTGTTTAATAAACGTTCGGTCTTCGTTTGAACGCTCGGTCTCAATGACGTTTGTCTCCAAGCGTTCGGTTTTAAGCTTTCGTTCAGGAAGCAAATAGCGCTCGTGCAGGTCACTCCATATTCTGGCGCTCGTCCTAACCGTTTCTCCTCTGCCACCCCCTTTTCTTCTGACCGTTTCTCCTCTGCCCCCCCCCCCCCTCCCCCTTTCTTCTAAGTCGAGCCCCTTTTTCCACTTGGGCTTTGGCCCAATCTGTCATCAGAATTTTATTTATTTTGGCACCCCATTTTGTTGTTTTTATTTATTATTTATTTATTTATTTGCCTTTTTATTCATCTTGTTTCATTTCATTTTATTTTATTTATTTCTTTTAAATATCCACTTATTTCAAAATATATATATAATAATTTTACTTATAAAAAAATAAAATTAACAAAAATATTTTAAAAGGTTTAGGCACATGTGTGATCGCACGCATCGTCCTTGTGCTAAAACCTTTTCTTCTTCTTTTCTAAAATTACAAAAAATATATTTTAAAGGTTTAGGCACATGTGTGATCGCACGCATCGTCCTTGTGCTAAAACCTTTTCTTCTTCTTTTCTAAAATTACAAAAAATATATTTTAAAGGTTTAGGCACATGTGTGATCGCACGCATCGTCCTTGTGCTAAAACCTTTTCTTCTTCTTTTCTAAAATTACAAAAAATATATTTTAAAGGTTTAGGCACATGTGTGATCGCACGCATCGTCCTTGTGCTAAAACCTTTTCTTCTTCTTTTCTAAAATTACAAAAAATATATTTTAAAGGTTTAAGCACATGTGTGATCGCACGCATCGTCCTTGTGCTAAAAACCTTTTCCCTTTCTTAAGTAAAATTACAAAAATATGTTTTAAAAGGTTAAGCACATGTGTGATCGCACGCATCGTCCTTGTGCTAAAAACCTTTTCTCTTTCTAAAAAAACAAAATACAAAAAAGGGTATAAAATCTTCAAAAAACCCAAAAACATCAACAATTTTAAGCAACAAACAATCTTCCTCCCAGAACTACGTGATCCTTGATTCTCCATCAAGAGTGGAGATACGTAGGAGTAAGGCTAGTCCTTGTCAGGTTCACTTTCCCAAAAATCCAAATTTATCCGTAATCATTTTCTCAAACAAATCTTTCAATCAATTTCTCAAACAAATCTCTCAAACATTTTCAAAAAGAACTACGTAACCCTGATTTCTCATTTTGAATGAGAATACGTAGGAGCAAGGTCAATCCTTGTCGGGCCCAAAAAACTAAAAAAATATGTTTTGTTTATTTTAGAATTTTATTTTAGGGGATAGTTAAACATTTTGAAAATCACATCATATTCGTGCATTTAGTTAAAGGTACTGCCTTAGGGCAGGCGTTGTGGGGTGCTAACACCTTCCCCACGCGTAACCGACTCCCGAACCCAATCTTTGGTTTTCGTGGACCGTGCTTTATCGTTTTATGGTTTTTCCGTAGTTTTCCAAAATAAACTATGGTGGCGACTCCAAATCTCTTATCAAAACGCGTTTCTTTTTTGGATCGTCGTCCCGTCGCGATTCCGGTTGCGACAGATGGCGACTCCACTGGGGAGGTCGAGAGTCAGGCCATTTAATTAGATGCGCGAATTTGACATGATTTTTCTTTGTGTTTTTCTTCCCCTGTTTTTTTTTCTTTATTTGTGTTTGATAGTTGGAATAACTGCATGTGAATTGTTGAATATGGAACCCTAGGGTAGAAAACATGTTTATATCTGCCTGGGAATTTTTTCTGGTTGTTTTGCAGGTGAGGGTTTGGGTATGCATTGCATTCTCCCTTCACACACACACTTTGTGCATATCATGAGTGGGGCCCTATACCCGGGTCTGAGCGTAACTTAGAATTAGAGGAGTTGTGTAGCGGTGTCATTCTGGGATGTACTTCCTGTCTGGCTATCGTGAGAACTCCAGCTAGAGTTTGTTCTCTTCACTTGTGTCTCCTCATCTAGTTGATTACTCGACTGTTGTGGAGATGCTATGAAGGGGGCCATAGCTCTAGTGACCATTGACCTCTAGGTTCAGGAGACCATCCTTGTGAGATTGCATATACTTGACCTCGAATCCAAGCCATTGAACCTTTATTAGGGCACAAAGGGAGAAACGTGTATTCTTGTAATCCTCACGCTGTTCGTTCTCTTTCGAAAATATGTTATTGCATTTTCATGCCATGCATGCATTTGATTCATCGTGTTGTTTTATTATCATGCATCATATTCATGCATCATTTAGTAACATGTTGGTTTTAGGGGAAATCACAGGTATACACTTGACTTCACACGAGATGGATGTTGACACCAGATCTGATGCTACACTGCATACCAACTCCGCCATTTTAAGAAAGAAGTCTAGCCTAAGGACACATGTTGGAAATTTGACCGGGTTGATAAATTTAGGCCGAAGACTCAAGACCATACAGAGAGAAGCCTTCGGGAGGAAATATGGGAATTTGTTGAGTTTAATGGAGGTGAAAGTACAGTTGCCCGCTATTACAGCTCTAGCTCAGTATTATGATCTCCCCTGAGATGTTTTACCTTCCAGGACTTCCAGCTGGCGCCAACTGTAGAAGAATTTGAGCATATTTGGGCTTGCCATTAGAGGGTACCAAGCCATATCAGCACTTGGAGCATCATGCCTCTGTTTCTACCCTTGCTGTTATAATGAAATTACAGCCCAATGAATTGGAGAACCGGTTGATAACGAGACATCAAATTCGGGGGCTGACACAAGGTTACCTTGAACAATATTTGCACGACCTGGGCGATAGGGAAGAATGGGAGACCTTCATGGATGTACTAGCCCTCACTGTGTTTGGCATTGTCCTGTTTCCCAAGCTGGAAGACTTTGTAGATTACACTGCTATTGATGTCTTCGTGGCAAAAAAGACGAGATCAGAAAACCCCGTAACAGCAGTCCTCGCAGATGTGTATGGGACTATGAGTTTTTGCCATGGAGAAAAGGGAAGAGGATTCTTTGTTGTTTGCCGGCGTTATATGCGTGGATGACGGCACGAGTATTTAAGGGGGTAATCGATGTTAGAAGTTCACCTGAGAATCTGTCGCATCAAGGAGGTAATGGGTGGGCTCTTTTCTTTGCCGGTTTGAGAGAGGGAAACGTAAAATGGCGCCTTCCTTGGCTTGAGACTAAACCATCTATCCATCATTGTGGCAACTTCCCTAACATACCTCTCATAGGCGCTAGGTATTGTATTAACTACAACCCTGTTTTGGTCCAAAGACAGTTCGGATATCCTATGAAGGGAGCGCCTTCACCAGATTATCTCACAGCCTTCTTCATCTACTATGAGGACGGACATTGTACTGAAATGTTGAGGAGAGTCAGAAGTGCCTGGGAAAATGTGGTGCGAGCAGAGAAGGACCTGAGGAGTGGAGTGATGGATAGCAGGGTTAGTTATCATACCTGGATTCTGGAGAGGGTAAGAGAAGTCAAGTTGCCTTTTAAGCCCATCAATCGGCAAGTGAAGGAACATCCCAAGCCCCAGAAAGTGAAGAGGTGAAACAGCTGAAGGCTGAGGTGGAGAAATTGAGGGTGAGGAATGCTAGGTTGGAAAATGAATTACAGAAAGCTCGCAATGATTTTGTGGATATGAGGAATGATAACGAAGAAAAGTCACGGCTTATGAAAACATTGTCAAAAGCCAGAAGGCAGAGAGAGATTATACATTCCGAGTAAAACAGGATCTTGCGGCCGCAAGTAAGGAGTTATCCATGAGGGTGAATGAGAAGAATGTGGCTCTAGAAGAGGGCAGACAGTGGAAACAACTCTATGAAGAAGCCAAGAGGGATAAAAGGGAAGCCCTAAAAAGACTAAGGGAAGCGCAAGTCCAAGTACAAGAATCGGGGCATCAAATGAAGGAAATGGCTACATCATTTGAAGCGGAGTTGAATCAGGAGCGCTGGAAGCTGGCAGAGGCTGAAGGGGAATATCGAGCCATGTTAAAGCAGATGGAGGATACATCGAGGAGCAGGAGGAGCGATGGAGGTCGATGGAATTTGAAGAAAGGCATCAGGCCTTGATAAAGCGAATGAAAGAGCACATCGCAGAGCAAGAAACGGCCGTAAAGCATTGGAAGGAAAGCTTCTCTCAGTTGGCTGCTTTGGCAAATGGGGCATTGAAGACATCCCTAGAATGGTGTCGGAAGCTGAAGCGAGTACCCACTTTTATAGCCCACCAGTAGAAATAGAGCTTTTTATTAATCACTGTAAACGGTTGATAGACGAGATGAAATCCCTCATCACTCGGGCTAGGAATTGATGTATTTTGAGATCTTTATGATTTGTTTCCTGTAAGAAATGTAATGAACTTGTTTCCCTTTAAATGAAAGGTGTGGGATGTTGTTTAGCATCTGCTTGTGTTAATTTCCATCAGTGATGTCATTACAATCTTGTGATTTCCCCCTATTACTAGCATGCATCATCTTTTCTTTTGTTCAGCATGTTTCATTTCCATCTAATTAATTAAAATAATAAAACAGTACGCGAGAGAAAAAACGACGACCAAATTTCCACGACATCCCTACCGGACCCGGGCAAACTCAAAAGCCATGGCAAGCTGGGAGGAGTCACAGGAGTCTCTCAAAACGGATGTTGGCCAGTTGAAGGACCAGATCGGCCAGATCTTGGCGACGCTTGAATCCATGAAGACTGCTGGAGAGTCTTCATCTACGCATGTTGGGGGGAATGCTCACCCTTATCCCCCAATGCTCACCAAGCTAGGCCTCAACAACAACAAGCGTATTATCCACCGCAGCGTATCCCAACCGAAGCTGCAAGACCGGCCGCAAACATGGGCCCAAATCTGAATGTGGGTCACAACAACAACCCAAGGGGAAATCAATTTGTTAGGTTCACCCCAATCCCTATGACCTACACTGAATTGTTACCTAACCTAGTCAAAAAGGGTCTGGTCGCCATTTGCCCGATGAAGCCTGTACAGCCGCCGTACCCTAGGGGTTATGACGCAAATGCCAGGTGTAGTTATCATGCAGGAGGCGTTGGCCACTCGACCGAAGGATGTATGGCTCTCAAGTACAAAGTTCAGGCTCTGATAGATTCGGGTTGGTTAAAGTTTCAAGAGGACCAGCCCAGCGTCGATACTAATCCATTGTCCGGGCACGGGAGTTCCTCGACGAACGCCGTCGAGGTTGGAAACCATGATCTGATAAGAGATGTGGGCGAAATCCGAAGTTCTAGGAGGTTTATCTTTGAAGCTTTGTTGAAGAAGGGCCTAGTGAAGGGCGATTATGATCTGGGTATAGCGTGCGCACTCCATCCGGAGGCCGGGCACTCTATTGAGGAATGTATGGAATTCGAGATTTTTCTACAAGACTTACTTGATAGAAATCTGATGCAACTGTGCCGCAAGGTCAGAGAGGAAGAAGTATTTGCACAAATTGGTGGAGAATCTGATGTGACTCTACCCGAACCTTTGGTGATCCATTTTACTAGGACCACCCCTGCACTGGTAACTGAAGGAAATCCGTCTGTGGTCATCCGAGTGCCAACTCCTTTCCCTTATAAGAACGAGAAAGCCGTCCCATGGAGATATGGGGCAACTGCATTAGACGAGGGAGAATATGCAAATCCGACTGTGGAAAACATATCAGATTGGTGGAATGACCAGAAGTGGTCGAATCTTTACACCACCAGAATTGCGAGAGAAAGAACCAATATAGGGAAGCAACAATGGCTGCAAAAGCAAAGGAGTTCTTGAGGGGGAAGAACGTGGAGGCCGAGGAGACCCCCGACAAAGAGGAGAAGAGGGAAATATCTGAAGAAGAAGTTGGTGAATTCCTAAAGTTCATACAACAGAGTGAGTACAAAGTGGTGGAAAGTTGAATCGCATGCCTGCCCGGATCTCCTTGCTAGAATTACTCATGCACTCTGCCTCCCACCGAAAGTTGTTGATGAAGATACTCAGTGAGGCTCATGTGGAACAAGGTATTTCTCTGAACAAGTTCGAGGGCATTGTTGGCAACATCGTTGCTAATAATTACCTCACCTTCACTGATGAAGAGATACCTGTTGAGGGGAGAGGTCATAACAAAGCCCTTCATGTCTCTGTGAAATGCCTGGATCATGTGATAGCACGTGTCTTAGTGGATAATGGATCCTCCCTGAACGTCATGCCAAAAACAACCTTGGAGAAGCTACCCAGTGACGGAACGCATATGAAGCCAAGTTCGATGATTGTGAGAGCCTTTGATGGTAGTAAGAGGGAAGTGATGGGAGAGGTAGAACTACCAGTCCAAGTCGGTCCGTGTGTCTTTCAAGTGACATTCCAAGTCATGGACATCCTCCCGGCCTATAGTTGTCTGTTGGGTCGCCCATGGATCCATTCTGCAGGGGTTGTGCCTTCTACACTACACCAAAAGTTGAAGTATGTTATGGGAGACAAGCTGGTGATAGTGGCAGGAGAGGAGGATTTCCTGGTGAGCGGACCATCATCCTCCCGTTATATTGAAGTAGCCGAGGAAGCTCTCGAGGCAACTTTCCAATCTCTGGAGATCGTGGGAAACACCTATGTGGAGCCATTCGCGGTCAGCCCGCATCTGTCGCGTGCTTCTATCATGATGGCCAAAGTCATGTTAAAAGAAGGTTATATGCATGGGAAAGGTTTGGGTAGGTATGGACAGGGGCGAGCATTCCCTCTGGAGGTCGTCGAGAACAAGAATAGGTATGGCCTGGGATACAAGCCCACCAAGGAGGATAGGAGAAGGCTGATAGAAGAAAGGAGAGAGCGCAGTCTGGCTCGGATGGAAAGACGGGAGCCCAAAGTGGGAAGAATTCGTATCTGTGACCTCAAGGAGAGCTTTCGCAGTGCTGGTTGGGTTAACGCTGGCCACATAGCAGCTGTGGGAGATGAAGATGGATCGGAAGGTTCCAGTTTCGTGTGGGCCTGCTCCCCGGATGCACGACTCGACAACTGGAAGATGCTGGATTTGCCCGTGATGCTTAATTTGAATAAGATGTAATAACTTTAATTAATCCTATAGCTTTACCCGGGGCTTTAGGATTCATGACTTACGGGTTGACGCTTTTAGTTTGTTATGCTCAGCGCGATAATCAAAGTGTGTTTGTTTGTGTTTTATCATCATTTTGCATTCCTCGTCGTTTTTCGTTTATTTATTTCCTTTTCATAAACTCAAATAATGCAGATATGACAATGAATGTTTTGAAAGTAATTATGTTGATATTCCTGATTTTGGGCGCCCCGTCAATAATACGGAAGATGATTGTGATGATGACCCGGAACCCCCTCCTGAACTGTTGAGACTAGTGGAACAAGAGTGTAAGGAGATGAAACCTCACCAGGAAGATGTTGAAGTACTCAATTTAGGGAATGAGGATGAGGTAAAGGAGGTGAAGATCGGTACAGCCATGAAAGCAGAAGTGAAAGAAAAATTGCGTGACTTATTGAGGGAGTTCAGGGATGTGTTTGCTTGGTCTTACAATGACATGCCAGGCCTCGATACAGATATTGTACAACACAAGCTCCCACTCAAGCCGGAATGCCCACCGGTAAAGCAAAAGCTAAGAAGAATGAAACCGGAAATGTCCTTGAAGATCAAGGAGGAGGTACAGAAGCAATTCGATGCAGGGTTTCTAGCTGTGGCGAGATACCCAGAATGGGTAGCAAACATTGTACCGGTGCCTAAGAAGGATGGTAAAGTTCGGATGTGTGTCGATTATCGAGATTTGAATCGCGCAAGCCCAAAGGACAATTTCCCATTACCACACATCGACACCCTGGTTGATAATACAGCCAAGTATTCACTGTTTTCGTTCATGGATGGTTTTTCGGGGTATAACCAGATCAAGATGGCGCCAGAAGATATGGAAAAGACTACTTTTATTACATTGTGGGGCACATTTTGTTATAAAGTGATGTCTTTTGGACTCAAGAATGCTGGGGCAACATATCAAAGGGCGATGGTGGCACTTTTCCATGATATGATGCACAAGGAGATTGAAGTTTATGTGGACGACATGATCGCGAAGTCCGAATCAGAAGAAGAACACGTCCTCAACTTGAGAAAGTTATTCGAGAGATTGAGGAAGTATAAGCTTAGGCTGAATCCCGCCAAATGTACATTTGGAGTGAAATCCGGGAAATTGTTGGGCTTTATTGTCAGCCAGAGGGGGATAGAGGTGGATCCAGACAAAGTGCGAGCGATAATGGAAATGCCTGCGCCTAAAACGGAAAAAGAAGTTCGAGGGTTTTTGGGTAGATTGAATTACATTGCTAGATTCATCTCCCACTTAACTGCTACTTGTGAACCACTGTTCAAGTTGTTACGAAAGAATCAGGCTGTGGTGTGGAATGAGGATTGTCAGGCCGCTTTTGAGAGAGTCAAACAATACTTACAAACCCTCCTGTATTACGTCCACCAGAACCAGGAAGGCCACTCATTTTGTATTTGACTGTATTGGACAAGTCAATGGGTTGTGTGTTGGGTCAGCATGATGAGGATGGCAAAAGAGAGCACGCTATATATTACTTGAGCAAGAAGTTCACAGACTGCGAACAACGATATTCATCGTTAGAGCGGACTTGCTGCGCATTGGCATGGGCCGCTCATCGTTTAAGGCAATACATGTTGAGTCATTCCACATGGTTGATATCCAAGATGGATCCTATCAAGTATATTTTTGAAAAGCCTGCTCTTACTGGAAGGATAGCTCGATGGCAGATGCTATTGTCAGAGTACGACATCGTATATGTCACTCAAAAATCTGTCAAGGGTAGCGCACTAGCAGAATACCTGGCTCATCAACCCCTTTGTGATTATCAACCAATGCAACCTGAATTTCCTGATGAGGATATCATGGCTCTATTCGAAGAGAACAAAGAAGACCGAAACGAAAAAGCGTGGACGTGTTATTCGACGGAGCCTCGAATGTGATGGGACATGGAATAGGGGCAGTGCTTATCTCCCCAGAGCGTCAGTATATACCAATGACGGCAAGGTTGTGTTTTAGCTGCACAAATAACATCGCTGAATATGAAGCCTGTGCCATGGGTATTCGAGCAGCAATTGAGTCTAAGGCAAAAATTCTGGATGTGTATGGAGATTCGGCTTTGGTCATCCATCAACTGAAAGGAGAATGGGAAACTAGGGATACAAAATTAATTCCCTACCAAGCTTACATCAGGGGATTAATGGAGTATTTCGATTCCATCACATTTAACCATATACCTCGAGAAGATAATCAATTAGCAGACTCACTGGCCACCTTGTCGTCAATGTTTGAGGTTGATCAAGATGCAGAATTACCAAGAATCAAAATGAAAAGCCATGCAGAGCCAGCATATTGCCACTTCATCGAGGAGGAGTTAGACGGTAAACCTTGGTACTTTGATATCAAGCGTTATCTTAAAACCCGAGAATACCCTGAGGATGCGTCTGAAAACGATAAAAGAGCACTAAGAAGGTTGGCCGGCAGTTTCATCTTAAGTGGGGATGTTTTATACAAGAGAAACCATGACATGGTTCTCCTCAGATGTGTGGATGCAAAGGAAGCCGAGTTGATATTGAAAGAAGTGCACGAAGGTACATTTGGTACACACATGAATGGACATTCGATGGCTAGGAAGATCTTAAGAGCTGGTTACTTCTGGTTGACCATGGAAAACGATTGTTGCATACACGTGAGAAAGTGTGAGAAATGTCAGATATATGCAGATAATATCAATGTGCCACCCACTGCTCTGAACGTGTTGTCTGCACCATGGCCATTTTCGATGTGGGGAATAGATGTCATCGGAGCTATAGAACCAAAAGCGTCAAATGGACATCGCTTCATACTAGTCGCAATCGACTATTTCACCAAGTGGGTTGAGGCTGCTTCGTATGCCAACGTGACTAGAAAGGTTGTGGTTAGATTCATAAGGAAGGAGTTGATCTGTAGGTATGGGCTACCTAACAAGATCATCACTGATAACGCTACCAACCTGAACAATCAGATGATGGCGGAGTTATGTGAGGAATTCAAAATTCACCACCATAATTCCTCTCCTTATCGTCCAAAGATGAATGGGGCAGTAGAGGCTGCTAACAAGAACATCAAGAAGATTGTGCAGAAGATGGTGGTCACTGATGAATCAATATTTTATTGATTTCACTTAGTTTATTGTACCGGATTTAATCAAGGAATTGTGCTTGAATGTACAATATTATCCTATTTTTCCTAATTGTGCTAAATTTGATCGGAAATTCTTATTTTAACTAATTTGAATCATCTGAGCTAATTATTTTACAAGGAAAATTTGGAGATACAATTTGGGACATTTGAAGGTTAAATGAGAAATGGAAATTGAGCCAAATGCATCTCAGTCATTTCAATTTTCGCACAGTGCTGCGTGAATGTTGTGTCAACTTGTGTGTCTTCGTTCGAGTTCAATTCTTATCCGTTTTCTATGCAATTTTTTTTCATAGTTTCGTATGGATGTCTATTTTCACGTATAGTTTTTACTTTGTTCAAATTCATTCTGTGCTGTTCCCAGTATTTATTTTACTCTCATATGTCAGTCCAGTGATTACTGCTGTTTGTGTCAACTTGTGTGTCTTCGTTTGAGTTCAATTCTTATCCGTTTTCCATGCAATTTTTTTTCATAGTTTCGTCTGGATGTCTATTTTAACATATAGTTTTTACTTTGTTCAAATTCATTCTGTGTTGTTCCCAGTATTTATTTTACTCTCATATGTCAGTCCAGGATTACTGCTGTTTGAGTGATTTCTAATCCGTTGCATTGTTTGCTTGTTGTTTAGTAATTGTGGTGGCTGGAATTGATCATTGGATGATGCTAAGACCTCCCAACACTCTTAAGCAAGTCCTTTAATTCTTGAATTTTAAGAAGCAAAATGGAGGGGACCACATTGAAAGGCAGCAACCAACCAACGGTGTCAGTCATGGCTGGATTAATTTTTGGCCTATTAAGAAAAGTACATTCAATTCAATTGAAGAAATAGCACACATCCTATGTCCTTAAAAGAAGCTGCCACGTGAAATGAGAGAGGGCCCATGAGAAGGGATTTTTGGACAGTAGCACATGGATCCGCACGTTCCCTTTCTTTCTCTTTTGGAAAACAGCAAGCAAAGGGCTGTTGGTGGGCTTCACGTAGTAGAGAAATGTGGTGGCAGAGAGATCACGGAAGCATGGGAGCAGGGGGGTGCATCCAGCATTCCAGCTTGGAAACGTGGAGTCATGGGAGGTGCACACGGAAGGCCCAGCAGCTGGAGAAAAGAAGCACAACATATCACACAAAGGGGGTCCAGCAAGGGTAGAAAAAAGAGTGTAGGGTAGGGAGTGAGGGACGTCCAGCCGCCACTTGGAGGGCTCTTTCTTTTTCTCTCGGTTTTTGAACAGGAGGGACATTGAGAGATGAAGGGTTACGGCTGAATAAAGAACTCATTTTCATTTATTAGCGGTGCACACTCGTTGACCGAGAAGCTTTTACATGTTATACATTGGAATGCATTAGGAGCTTACTCATTTAGTTTATTTTACTGTTCACACATTTATCTTTTTTTTTTCAAGTGGTGTTTCCGTGAATGAGATTCTTTGATTGATGACTAAGCATTGCATTTGCCATTTTCCATTTGCCATTGAGCTTTATCCCTTCTGCACGGTGATTTTCATTTTGAGCAGCTGCAAGCGGTGATTGATTTTGCTGGATTAGGTGCACACGGTATTAGTTCATTTCTTTTTTTCTTTGTTCAGAGAAGTGTCAGAGAATTGGCTATAAAATGGCAGCAGCAAGCAGAGAAGAAAGGAGTAGATTTTAGGAGTAGGAATTAGGAAGAAATTTACGTTCTGGCTTTGGTTTTCTCCTCCCCTCTGGGGGAGGTTTTGTGTTTCTTTAATTTCCAGTTTCAAGTTGAATGTTAATCGTAATCTCCATTCTGCATTTTCTAATCAATCTTGTTGAATTTTACTTTCATCTACGCATTAAAATTTGTTTATCGTTCCGTTTTCTCGTTTAGATTTTCGATGCAATTACTTTCATTTTCTGTTCTGTTGTGAATTTCAGCTTTGCATTTTAATTCTGTCAAAATTTCGTTTCCAATTTATGTTTTCAAAAAAGTTAAATTCCATTTTTACCGTTTTCCCAAATTTACCGTTTTTTTTTTTTCTGTATTTTCTTCATTGCTGTCATTTACGTGTTCTACACTGTTGTTTTTAATTTATTTTATTTTTCTGCACAAAAATATCCACAAAACCCCCCACTTCATGTTTGACCTAAGACTCGAACCACATTTGGTCCTTGAGAGACGACCTAGGAGTCACTTCCTAGCACTATACTGCATTCTTTTATGCACAACTTTTGTGAGAGGTGCGACCCTCTCATCAAAATGGCGCCGTTGCCGGGGACCAACGGTTCAGTCTTAGGTCTTTTGTTGTGTTAGTGTCTTTTGTTGTGTTAGTGTTGTGTTGTGTGATGTGTTTTAGGATGTTTAGTTAGTCTTGTTTGGGTTTACTTCTTTTATCGATTTTTGTGTTTTTAGATTTTTATCATTTTTTTGTATTTTGTGCATTTAGTTGTTGTTTCTGGAAGTTTCAAATTATGTAAATAATGGTTTTCCCCCATGTTATGTTTCTATATGTTTGGTTTAATCTTTGTTTGAAGTGGAAGTCCAGGTCTGAGACAAGTTTTGCACTACAATAGAGGAGATGACAGATTCTCAAGACTGGATATATGATCTGATCAAGAGTCTTCCCAAATTCCATGGGTTGGCACATGAAGATCCATATAGGCACCTCAAGGAGTTTTGTTTGGTGTGTTTGTCGATGAGGCCTCCTGGTGTTTCAAAGGAGACAGTGTTGATGAAAGTGTTTCCAATGTCCCTTCAAGGTGCAGCAAGAGACTGGTTCCTATACCAGTATCCTTTTGATAGTTGGCAGGAAACACAACAGAGATTCCTCAACAAGTTCTTTCCAGCAGCAAAGGTAAGCAACATTAGGAGGGAGATCACTACCATTGAGCAATTTCAAGAAGAAAGCCTGGCAGATTATTGGGAGAGGTTTAACAGGCTCTGCACAGCCTGTCCAAACCACCAAATTTCAGAGCATTTGCTCTTGATTTACTTTTATGAAGGGCTCCTGGACAATGAAAGGATATTAGTGGATGTAGCTGCTGGTGGATCTTTGATGGACAGAACTCCAACAGAGGCAAAGAAGTTGCTCTGCAAGCTGGCGGGTCAAAATCCAAGTGAGGTAGTAAAGGAAAAACCTGAGCAGGTTTACTGTAAACTTGAAATCCCTACTCATGTATCTGAGGTTCAAGTAAATTTTAATGCTTTTGAATTGGTAAAACTTGAACCCTTTAAGCCTGTTCTGGATTCTGATATTGATACACATGTGCACACTCATGTTGTGGATTCATTATTCCCTGTAGAGCACATTGACATACGTGATGTTCACTATCCTTGCACTGACCTTGATTTAAATGATAGCCTTAAGGATGCAGCTGATGACTTGGAGATTGGTAAGAAAAATTTCAGTGAGCAAAAACAGGTTTATTCTGAACTTGAGATTCCAAACACTTTACCTGATTTGCTTATGCATTCAAATGCCTGTGATTTGATGCACACTGATTCTATAGGATTCATGACTGATACTGATACATATTTGATTGACCATTCTAAAATTTTTGATTCAGTATCAGCCATTGAACCCATTGGTCTAAGGGTTGTTTTGAATGGACATGATTGCCGTGATGAAATATTGAATGATAATAGCCTTGAACTGACCTTTGATTCTGTTGATGATGCATATATCAATATTGATTTTGAGGTGGAAACTGTGCAATCTGATAACTCTATAGAGTTAGGACTGAACTTTGATCTGACACAGTTCTCTGAGAACTTTGAATGTGATTGTGAATCTGGTTCTTGCCCGATCTGTATTGAAATTGATTATGTGTTACAAACAGATTCTAAGCGTATAACAGATGCTATTAATTGTGAGTTTGATGACCATGCTGCAGAATTAAATGAGAATACAGGTGCTGACATTAAGGAAATCATGATTAATGAAGGAGAGTGTACTGCTACTTCTTTGATTGAGCCAGAGATCTCCATTCCGATGTCACACACTGAACAACTGCCAGTGGAAGGAAAGCTACTGATGGAAGAGTTTGCTGGGAGAAGAAAGAAGAAACATCTCGTCTTGGATGATATGGCGGTACTGATGAAGTTGGTCCTCCTCAAAACTCGTTTGCTGAATCCTGTGGTGGAAGACATCTCCCTGAAAGTCCAAAATTGGCAACTGCCACCATGATCAGGGGAGTTTCCTTTCTCTTTCTCCCCCTTTCCCTACTTTTATTGCACTTGTCCATGATCTGTTGACTGTTTTGATTTTCGATCTTATGCTTATGACACATTGAGGGCACTGTGTAGTTTAAGTGTGGTCTATTGGGGGAGATTCTGATTTTTCTTTGTTAGTTTTTGTTTTTCGTGTTAAATTTTTTCTTTTCTAGGTTATTTTTGTCGTGTCTTGTGTACAGTTTTACATGTTCTCTTGATTTCTGGACTTTATTTAGGTTGTAGATGTGTCTTTCACTTCATTGATACTCTGATTGGTTGGAAATCCTTGCTTTTCTCTGCTTGGAAGATGATTATGATTTTCGAGAGTTGAATTGATTGTGACAGAATTACCCTGTGTGAGATTTGAGCCACTTGATGTTCTTTCTTGTGTGTGATATGTCTCTTGATTGCTTGCACATATGCCTTGGTTTGACTCTTGTTGATAATTCTTGATTATATGCATGTTTGGAAGTGATAAAGGCATTTTGTTCTTGAGCCTCTCTAGCCAAATAAGCCTACCTTGTTCTAACCTTTGAAAACCCTTTTGAGCCTATACTTTCCTCATTTCTTTGTTTTGAAGCTCATACACTAGCCCTAAGTGAAAAACCATGATTACCTTAACCTTAGGGAATTTTGGAGTTGTGGAAGTGTTTTGGGAACAAGTGTGGTCTCCTTGGGTTTCTGATGAATTGGCTGGTTGGTTCCTCTTCTTGTTTTATGTTTGTAAATATGTTGTGTATCTTGTCTCTTATAGTTGTGTCCTAACAGAGAGAAAAGAAAAGAGACAGGATGAGAAAAAAAAATATAGAGAAAAAAAAATGAAAAAAAAAAATAAAAATTTGTGAATAATGGAGTCAAGAAGAGGATTGAATTAGACGTTTTGGGTGTGAGTTGACTGTGTTTACACTTGTTCCCCATTGCTCCTCTATTTCTTTTGGTTTATAGCTTCTCATCCATATGTTATCCTCCCATGTCCTTGGCCCCATTACATCCATAAAAGACCTTTTGATTTGAACATGCATATGTTTTGAGTGTTGATATTAGAGATTTGCCAAGTCTGTTGTTGCTTGCTTTCTTGAGTGCATTGAGTTGACATTTCTTACCTTAGACACTTGAGAGATACAGTAGTGCATCTGTGAGGTTCTGTTACTTTTGATTCACCTCTTGAGCTGATTGATCATTTTGCCATGTCTTGAATTGCTTGGATGATTTCATGAGTATCTGTTTTCTCTTATTCATTATGCGTTGGAATTGTCTACTTCTTTTCTCTGTCCAGATTTCTTGAGAACTGTGTAATTCTGTTTGTTTTCTTGTGAGTCTCTGTTTTCTATGTGCTGAGATTGTGTCACTTCCCTGATGTCCCTTGAATTATTCCTTGATTTGCGTCTTGATTTTGCCCAGGAGTGCAAAAGACTAAGTGTGGTCTATTTTGATGAATCAATATTTTATTGATTTCACTTAGTTTATTGTACCGGATTTAATCAAGGAATTGTGCTTGAATGTACAATATTATCCTATTTTTCCTAATTGTGCTAAATTGATCGGAAATTCTTATTTTAACTAATTGAAATCATCTGAGCTAATTATTTTACAAGGAAAATTTGGAGATACAATTTGGGACATTTGAAGGTTAAATGAGAAATGGAAATTGAGCCAAATGCATCTCAGTCATTTCAATTTTCGCACAGTGCTGCGTGAATGTTGTGTCAACTTGTGTGTCTTCGTTCGAGTTCAATTCTTATCCGTTTTCTATGCAATTTTTTTTCATAGTTTCGTAGGATGTCTATTTTCACGTATAGTTTTTACTTTGTTCAAATTCATTCTGTGCTGTTCCCGTATTTATTTTACTCTCATATGTCAGTCCAGTGATTACTGCTGTTTGTGTCAACTTGTGTGTCTTCGTTTGAGTTCAATTCTTATCCGTTTTCCATGCAATTTTTTTTCATAGTTTTCGTCTGGATGTCTATTTTAACATATAGTTTTTACTTTGTTCAAATTCATTCTGTGTTGTTCCCAGTATTTATTTTACTCTCATATGTCAGTCCAGGATTACTGCTGTTTGAGTGATTTCTAATCCGTTGCATTGTTTGCTTGTTGTTTAGTAATTGTGGTGGCTGGAATTGATCATTGGATGATGCTAAGACCTCCCAACACTCTTAAGCAAGTCCTTTAATTCTTGAATTTTAAGAAGCAAAAATGGAGGGGACCACATTGAAAGGCAGCAACCAACCAACGGTGTCAGTCATGGCTGGATTAATTTTTGGCCTATTAAGAAAAGTACATTCAATTCAATTGAAGAAATAGCACACATCCTATGTCCTTAAAAGAAGCTGCCACGTGAAATGAGAGAGGGCCCATGAGAAGGGATTTTGGACAGTAGCACATGGATCCGCACGTTCCCTTTCTTTCTCTTTTGGAAAACAGCAAGCAAAGGCTGTTGGTGGGCTTCACGTAGTAGAGAAATGTGGTGGCAGAGAGATCACGGAAGCATGGGAGCAGGGGGGTGCATCCAGCATTCCAGCTTGGAAACGTGGAGTCATGGGAGGTGCACACGGAAGGCCCAGCAGCTGGAGAAAAGAAGCACAACATATCACACAAAGGGGGTCCAGCAAGGGTAGAAAAAAAGTGTAGGGTAGGGAGTGAGGGACGTCCAGCCGCCACTTGGAGGGCTCTTTCTTTCTCTCGGTTTTTGAACAGGAGGGACATTGAGAGATGAAGGGTTACGGCTGAATAAAGAACTCATTTTCATTTATTAGCGGTGTCACACTCGTTGACCGAGAAGCTTTTACATGTTATACATTGGAATGCATTAGGAGCTTACTCATTTAGTTTATTTTACTGTTCACACATTTATCTTTTTTTTTTAAGTGGTGTTTCCGTGAATGAGATTCTTTGATTGATGACTAAGCATTGCATTTGCCATTTTCCATTTGCCATTGAGCTTTATCCCTTCTGCACGGTGATTTTCATTTTGAGCAGCTGCAAGCGGTGATTGATTTTGCTGGATTAGGTGCACACGGTATTAGTTCATTTCTTTTTTTCTTTGTTCAGAGAAGTGTCAGAGAATTGGCTATAAAATGGCAGCAGCAAGCAGAGAAGAAAGGAGTAGATTTTAGGAGTAGGAATTAGGAAGAAATTTACGTTCTGGCTTTGGTTTTCTCCTCCCCTCTGGGGGAGGTTTTGTGTTTCTTTAATTTCCAGTTTCAAGTTGAATGTTAATCGTAATCTCCATTCTGCATTTTCTAATCAATCTTGTTGAATTTTACTTTCATCTACGCATTAAAATTTGTTTATCGTTCCGTTTTCTCGTTTAGATTTTGGATGCAATTACTTTCATTTTCTGTTCTGTTGTGAATTTCAGCTTTGCATTTTAATTCTGTCAAAATTTCGTTTCCAATTTATGTTTTCAAAAAAGTTAAATTCCATTTTTTACCGTTTTCCCAAATTTACCGTTTTTTTTTTTTTTGTATTTTCTTCATTGCTGTCATTTACGTGTTCTACACTGTTGTTTTTAATTTATTTTATTTTTCTGCACAAAAATATCCACAAAACCCCCCACTTCATGTTTGACCTAAGACTCGAACCACATTTGGTCCTTGAGAGACGACCTAGGAGTCACTTCCTAGCACTATACTGCATTCTTTTATGCACAACTTTTGTGAGAGGTGCGACCCTCTCATCAGTCACTTACAAGGATGGCACGAAATGCTTCCTTTCGCTCTGCACGGATACCGCACATCAGTACGAACATCAACTGGGGCCACGCCGTTCTCGCTGAGTGTATGGGATGGAAGCGGTACTTCCATTTGAGGTCGAAATTCCTCCTTACGCGTGTTAATGGAAACTAAGTTAGAGGAAGCTGAGTGGGTTCAAACCCGATTCGACCAACTCAACCTTATCGAAGAAAAAAGGTTAACAGCAGTGTGTCATGCAGCTGTATCAAAGGAGAATGAAAAAAGCGTTTGACAAAAGGGTGCACCCAAGAGAGTTTCATGAGGGCGAACTGGTGTTGAAGAGGATTTTGCCCATCCAAAAAGATCATCGAGGCAAGTGGACCCCAAACTATGAAGGGCCGTTTGTGGTGAAGAAAGCATTCTCTGGTGGGGCACTAATTCTCACAAGGATGGATGGGGAGGAATTACCGTTACCGGTTAATTCTGATGCGGTCAAAAAGTTCTATGTATGATGATTCTGTGATAGGGGTTGCGTTAGCGAATATTAACATTGTCTTTTAAATTGTTGTAATCTGTGTTATTTCATTCAATAAATACCGCATATTAAATTTTGTTCATACTTTCTGAAATTATTGCATGTCGCACTGAGCTGTTTAGGTAAATAAAGAGGAATGAAAACGAAAATAATTGAACGAATGTCAATAAAAGCATCACGGGTATTCAGTCGGCTTAGCTCGGTCCTGGTGGGTGTCGTAAAAATTAAAAAAAAAATAATAAAATAAAAATGAAGAAAAAAATCAAAAATAAAAAAAAGAGCAAAAGAAAAGACACATGTTGAATTCGTTGTCAATGAGGTTGTCAAGGGCGTAGTGTTTTCGAAAAGCAAAAGCAAAATAAATTTTGAAAATACCAAAGTTGGGTCTTCTCCTGATGCAAGGTTTCGGGGTAACCATCGTTCTTTTCCAGCTAGAGCATCTGCATTCATACTACTTGAACCCTCAACCCTTTCATTTCCCATTAAAACAAAGGGTTGTCATGAATACAATATTGGGCAGTGTTCATCATGGTACACATCCCAACGATCTGTTGATTGGGAGATAAAAAATAAAAAAATAAAAAAAATAAAAAAATAAAAAAAATAAAAAAAAAGGAAAGAAGAGAGAGAAAAATAATGAAGTCGATGGTCAAACCACTACCGAGTTTTTATTCCAGGGCTATGGTCGCGAGAAAGTAAGGTAAGCAAAGATTCAGAGTGACGTGTGGCCATTTTTTCTTTATCCAAACGTTAAAAGAAGTTTATCCAATTGCACCCCTTTTGAGCCATAAATTATATTTGTTTTCATCACCCCCAGAATCATTAGCACATCGATGTCAACCTAAAGGGTACATCAAGGGCGTCCAAAATCAAGGAGGGGATTTCTGAAAAAAAAGAGAAAAGTGAAAAAGAAATATAAAATATAAAGTCTCAAAGAAGTACACAACAGAGACAACGAAGCAAGCGACCCAAAAGGGGAAGAAAAGAAAGAAAAAAACAACAATGAAAATAAAAGGAGGCCCGAAGTTTCAAATCCTTAAGGATAGTTGACTCGATACTTGCAAATGATTCTTGTTGAAACAATTTAACCGCCAAACACTTATTTGAGCCTTCATTATCCATTTCTTTCAAAACCCTTTGACCTTTGGCCACGGTACAAGCCAATAAAAGTCCACGCTGACTGAAGACTGTTTGTCCTAATCTTTCTCACGAATTTAACCCTGAAACGAAATGATGTGGTGAATGACACAATCACCCAAAAGAAAAGAAAAAAGAAGGAAAGAAAATAAAAACATCGAAAAAGAAAAGAGAAAAGACAAAAAATGTGAAGTCTCCCGTCAATCAAGAATCGCCAAATTGGGGCAATCCTTCCTACCCGAACCTTTCCACCTCTCCCCAAATCAAGTTTACTATACGCAACAAAGTTGGGGCAGCCCTTGCGGGCCATGCATGTGTAGATACTAACAACACCTCCCAATGTAAGAAAAATTCAAATGCTAACGTTACCCACAGGTAATCATTCAACCATCCACCTTTCATACTCATCTCCCACACCTTTTCAGGTTCAAGCTAGTGCTAGAGGGAATTTGAACCCCTAGTTACGTTCTCTTCCTTTCATCAAAGAACCCACTGCTTCTTGACATTATTTTGATTGAATGCATTTCGAACGTACATCGCGTTTGACGTCAACATTGACAACGGATTCCAAGCATAGAATTTTCAAAAAAAAAAAAAAAAAAAAAAAAAAGAAGAAGGTGCAAGAAAGAGAAAGCGAGAGCAAAAGAAGGGAACGAAACCAATGGCTCATATGCATTCATGCACGATCATAACATAACATCATTTCATAGAAAGCAAAGAAAATTGTTCAAAAATCCGTAAAGGGAAAATGAAGTGGTGAAAAAGGTTAGCAGACCTTTATATCTAAATCTCTCTAATGTTTTGCTCAGTATTTACCAATGTTTCTTCAAAAAAGATCTGAATCCAAGAGTTTTTTCTTCGATAGCTCACCTCAAGGCACTCGTCGAGCCTATTGATCCTCATTCCATTAATCCATAGGGTTTGTACACCCTCCACGAGGTTAGTACACCTCATATCATTCATCCACAGGGTTTGTAATCCCTCCAAGAGGTCACATCATTCGTTTAGGGTTTGTACACCCTCCACGAGGTTAGTACACCTCACATCATTCATCCATAGGGTTTGTACACCCTCCACGAGGTTAGTACACCTCATATCATTCATCCATAGGGTTTGTACACCCTCCAAGAGGTTAGTACACCTCACATCATTCATCCACAGGGTTTGTACACCCTCCAAGAGGTTAGTACACCACACATCATTCATCCATAGGGTTTGTACACCCTCCAAGAGGTTAGTACACCTCACATCATTCATCCACAGGGTTTGTACACCCTCCAAGAGGTTAGTACACCTCACATCATTCATCCATAGGGTTTGTACACCCTCCACGAGGTTAGTACACTTCACATCATTCATCCATAGGGTTTGTACACCCTCCACGAGGTTAGTACACCTCATATCATTCATCCATAGGGTTTGTACACCCTCCAAGAGGTTAGTACACCTCATATCATTCATCCATAGGGTTTGTACACCCTCCAAGAGGTTAGTACACCTCACATCATTCATCCATAGGGTTTGTACACCCTCCGCGAGGTTAGTACACCTCACATCATTCATCCATAGGGTTTGTACACCCTCCGCGAGGTTAGTACACCTCACATCATTCATCCATAGGGTTTGTACACCCTCCAAAAGGTTAGTACACCTCACATTGTTCATCCATAGGGTTTGTACACCCTCCACGAGGTTTGTACACCTCGTTCCGCTCAGGCACGGTTTTGGTTCAGCGTTTCAAGCCCAGCCTTGTCTGGCGCCTCTAGTTTTTCTGTGATTTTGGGCCCTCTGCTCGGCAATGGTCGTTTATGTTGCAATCTCACATTCTTCATCGATTTGTTTAACCTAGGTCTCGTATTCATTTTCCTTCATTTCGCCTCCTTAGAAATCCAGACGAAATTAGTATTTCTATCTTTACTTATCTTTCACAATATAATATGAAAACATCACTTTGTCATATTATATAGTAAAATCTAAGTAAAGAGGGGCAGCTGTCAATACCAAATTTCGTCCGGATCGATTTTTTTGGCTTTTACATTTTTTTATTTTTATTTTTTATTTTTACTGTTTTACTTTATTTTTGCTTTTATCCTTTTATTTTTATTTTATTTTTGTTGATTTATTTATTTTATGACTTTTTTTTTAGTATTTATTTATTATGCTTGATTTTGTTATTATGTTATCTTTATTTTTATTTTTATTTCTCACTTTACTTATTCTTTTTCTTTTCTTCGTTTTTTATTTTTATTAATATTTTTATTGTTTTATTTTCATTTTTGTTTTTTTTTTCTAGTTTTATCTCTTTATATTTTATTTTGTTCTAATATTATATAACTAAAAAAGAAGAAGAAGAAAAAAAGGCATTTTTGTCTTAAAAAAAAATGATGAGAAAAGGTACGAGAAAAGAGAGAATGTTTTGGGGTTGGGGGACAAGGAAAAAAAGAGCAGGGTATGTGCTGGAGGGGAAGAGGCAGAAACGGTTTTCTGCAGAGAGCGAGTGGTGGCAGATGCGTTAAGGGTGTACGAAATTGGTACAAGGCGATTTGGGCATACGGGTTGGGTACGAAACGATTCGGGGGCAAAGAGAATTGCACAAAAAGCACAGAGAGAGCAGAGAAAAGGGGGATTTCTGGTTATGGGACAGAGAAGAAGGAGCAAATATACACACAGCGGGTTGTTTGGGGGGCATCCATCATCTTCGATCATGGGTGAGGGCTGCTGGGAGACCTTCACCGTTGGCACCTGCAAAGAAGAACAAGAGACTTTATTTACAGCAAAGAGAAGGGAGAGGTCAGCCACTCAAGGGAGAAGGGGATTTTCCTGGAGATCTTCACTACCAGCACCAACCTCACTCGCAGTTGCAGCAGCCACTAGAGACACCAAGCAATAGCATAGGAGCTCCAAGAGGTAAGCAATTACTTCACTCGTTCATATTGTCATGTATGATGGAATGAACACTGGAGCTTTTATGGTTGCTATTGCCTTTTTATACTTGTTATTGCGTTTTTTACGCTTGATATTGCTCTGCTTAAGATTGGTCATGTATATGAACCTTCACCATCGTCTCCGGCTACTATAGTAACCAACACCCTTTCAGCCACCTTTTTCTTCCACTCCCAATTTTCACCCTTCAAGTTTCCCTTCATCTCCAATCAACAACACCTTATCCCACAGCCAAACAACCTATGATCTTCATCCTTATACCACGGGGGCACCTAACATTTTCATCCTTATACCACCTCCAGCATCATCATCTCTAACACTACTACCAACACCCCACGACCAACCCATCATTTTCATCCCTTACCTTCTTCATTTTCACCACCTCGTCTTCATCCATTTCCAATAACTAACCCACAACCTTCATGCTCCCACTTCAAACTTCCGCCATCTTCATATTCATCTTCATCATCTTCAACTCCGCCATCCACTATACCTCCAACGTCTGCCCATCACCCCGTGAACCCGTCATCCTCCTTCACGCAATCATCGCCGCTCGCCACTTCATCATCTTCATCTCCGAATCACCCTTCACCTTCGTCACCACCGAACAACATCCACACACATAGCCCATTGTACAGTCAAGAAAACAACAAGAGGAAAGAGAGGAAGGGTTGGAACGAGAGGCGACGGCCAGTTAGGCAGGCGCGGTGCAGAGACGCCGGAGAGGAACCCCTCCCTGGGTGGCCGGATCGAGACGCGACGTGACGTGGTGGCTGGTCCAGAGGGGGCAGTAACGCGGTGCCCATCTTCGTCGTGGTGGCTGGTTTGGTTCGGAGGTGGCGGGGCGTGCCTCCCAGCCCTAGCTTTTCCTGGTCAGAGAGAAAGAGACCTGGGTCTCGATGGAGGGAGGCAGCATTGAGTGTAGAGTGAGAGAACCCCTAGGGGAATTCTAGGTTAGAAACCACCCGGGTGGGCCAAGCCCGTAATAAACGCACGTTTTTCGGCCTTTTTTCGAACGCTCGTCATTCGGCCTCCATTTCCCACATCTTCCCAACGAACGCTCGTCCATAACGAGCGTTCGTCATCCCGCCTCATCTTCCAAACGAACGCTCGTCCCAACAAGCGCTCGTCGACCAGCCTCCTCTTCTCAGTGTCCGTTCGTCACATCATCCAATGAACGCTCGTCATCTACCCTCCTGTACTCAACGTATGTTCGTCATATCACCCAACGAACGCTCGTCCATAACGAGCGTTCGTCATCCCGCCTCATCTTCCCAACGAACGCTCGTCCACAACGAACGCTCGTCATTCAGCCCGTTTCCCAGCGTCCGTTCGCCAATTCCCCAACGAACGCTCGTCATTCAGCCCCTTTCCCAACGTCCTTTCAACCTTCTTACCAACGGACGCTCGTTATCCAAACGAACGAGCGCTCGTTAACCTTAAGCTGTTCTCGACTGACCATTCAACCTTCTCACGAACGAGCGCTCGTTAACCTTAAGCTGTTCTCGACTGACCATTCAACCTTCTCACGAACGAGCGCTCGTTAACCTTGAGCCTTTTCGACCGTGCGCGTTCGTTTTTTCCCCTTTCAAACGTTCTTCCTGTATCCTACGCGACCGTTCGCCATCAACTGTGCATGCAACCGTTCGTCCTTTAACTTTCACGAACGTTCGTCCTCCACCATTCGTACTTTGCCTTATTCGAACGTTCGTCCATACTGACCTTTAGGACGTTCGGCAATTTTCAGCTTCAACCGTTCGGTCGTTCTCAAGAGTCCACTATTCAACCGTTCGGCCATTCAGATCTTTAGGACGTTCGGTCATACAAAGAGTCAACTGTTCGGTCATAATGTTTTAATGAACGTTCGGTCTTCATGTGAACGTTCGGTCTTCATGTGAACGTCCGGTCATGTTATGTGAACGTTCTGTCATGTTATATGTGAACGTTCGGTTTTGTTTTGTGTTAGTGAACGTTCGGTCGTGTAATGTGTTAGTAAGCGTTCGGTTATATTGTTTAATAAACGTTCGGTCTTCGTTTGAACGCTCGGTCTCAATGACGTTTGTCTCCAAGCGTTCGGTTTTAAGCTTTCGTTCAAGAAGCAAATAGCGCTCGTGAAGGTCACTCCATATTCTGGCGCTCGTCCTAACCGTTTCTCCTCTGCCACCCCCCTTTCTTCTAAGTCGAGCCCCTTTTTCCACTTGGGCTTTGGCCCAATCTGTCATCAGAATTTTATTTATTTTGGCACCCCATTTTTTGTTTTTATTTATTATTTATTTATTTATTTGCCTTTTTATTCATCTTATTTCATTTCATTTTATTTTATTTATTTCTTTTAAATATCCACTTATTTCAAAATATATATATAATAATTTTACTTATAAAAAAATAAAATTAACAAAAATATTTTAAAAGGTTTAGGCACATGTGTGATCGCACGCATCGTCCTTGTGCTAAAACCTTTTCTTCTTCTTTTCTAAAATTACAAAAAATATATTTTAAAGGTTTAGGCACATGTGTGATCGCACACATCGTCCTTGTGCTAAAACCTTTTCTTCTTCTTTTCTAAAATTACAAAAAATATATTTTAAAGGTTTAGGCACATGTGTGATCGCACGCATCGTCCTTGTGCTAAAACCTTTTCTTCTTCTTTTCTAAAATTACAAAAAATATATTTTAAAGGTTTAAGCACATGTGTGATCGCACGCATCATCCTTGTGCTAAAAACCTTTTCCCTTTTTTAAGTAAAATTACAAAAATATGTTTTAAAAGGTTAAGCACATGTGAGATCGCACGCATCGTCCTTGTGCTAAAAACCTTTT